>NC_133430.1:12356113-12398996 GCF_011762505.2 Arvicanthis niloticus | reverse complement strand
GGAGGAATACAGTTCAGTCCTAGCAGCCTTGGTGACAAAGAATGTGGTCTGGTATTCCTCTCATCTTTCTTCACACACTCTCTTAGCTGTATTCTCTCTGAGCTGAAACTTGTGGATGAAGTCTATTGAGAGAAACACAAGGACAACACACACACACGGACATGCACACGCACACACACACAGTCAGCATTGATGGCTTGAGAGATTGATTGGACAAGATATACATATAAACCTGCTGCAAACTTCTTAGTTGGCTCTTGCCCTGGGATTTTCTTGTCTTTCCTAAAATGATTAATCTTTTAAAAATACATGATTTTTTTTTATTAGAAGACTTAATTTCACAGAGTAAGAACTAATGAAAGAAGAACGATACCAAAGTAAAAATAAAAGTCGATGGAAATCATTACATGTTATAGAAACAGGAAACAGAACCAAAAATATAGAGAACCACAACATTTTCAGTATCAATCCCGATCAGAAATGAAGCTACGCCTGCAAGCAGGCATAAGCAGGAGTTTAAGATTCCTCATAAATGTTCAGATGCTAATCCAATCAATCATGGCGTTTTTAGGTTTTAAATACAGAGTACATAACTTTTACAGGGATTTAAATATAGGGTAGTTTTGGCTGAGAGTCATTTCCCCCTCTCACGGGCCCTTTTCTATTTTCCTGGCATCCAGCTCCCCGAACTCCCACATCGATCGATATGCACAGCTAGAAATTGAAAAGCGAACACTGGTGTCGTTCTGAACTTGGGTTACCTCACTTAATATAGCACTTCTTGTCTTTCAGCCAAGGATCCCAGACACTCACTGTTCTCTACAGATGTCCTGTGCCCACATGGCCACACACACGTTTGCTTACTGGTGACAGAAGGGGACACAGTGCTTTCTGTTCCTTCTCCCTGTCCCTTTGACCCTCCACCTCTGAACACATACCTCATGCTTATTGGTGAGGTAGAGTCTCCTTGTCTAACAGGTACAGTCACAAGACTCTCCTGAAACTCAGCTAACAGGAATCTTCATGATGAATGTGGTGTCCCTTCCAGTCTCTTGGCCATGGTTAGTGACAATTATCAATGTGACAAAGTCTATATTTTGCTGGGAAGAGTCCCAGTGAGGGGTTCTCTAGACCAGGTTGGTCTGTGGACATGCCTGTGGGAATCTGTCTTGATTGTATTAATGGAGGTAGGGAGACCAAGCCTGAAATGGGTGCCACCAATCCCTAGATTTGAGTCTTAGCAAGTATGAAAAGAACAGAGTCAGCTGAGTGCGGCTGTGTGCATTCAATCCTCAGCACGTTGGCTTCAAGTTTCTACTGCCTCAGTTTACCTTCAGTGATGGACTCTGACTGGGAGCTGTAAGCTAAAATCTACCTCCCTTCCCTAATTTGCTCCTGTCAAAACTTTTTATCACAGCGACAGGTGAGAAGACAAAGACGTTGACGAAGACAGTGATAGCATGCTCTCACACTTACGATTGTGGTCCTCGGAGACCCAAGACCCTTGGCACCCTATCAAAGGCCACCATCTCCATTTCTCATGCTAGTTCTCTCTAAACTTCCTCAACTTTTCCTGGGCCAGGCATCTGGTTTTCTTGTGGGCGTGGCTTCTTCAGGCTCACTGCAAAGTCCAGCAGTGCTACCTACAGCTGGTGGCTTGAGAGAAAGTACTGGGCTCAGGCCAGCAGTCCTCTGAGGACAGATCTACACAGTAGGAATGGGTGCGAGCCATATGTTCTTATGTTACTGTTACAACCCAGAAATGCCCCTTGTGTAGGAAGCTGGGTGCTGTCTGTCTTTGCTCCTCACTCCCTCGAACTCCCGGGGTAATTGTGTCCTTCTTGGAAAACACCAGCCCATTTGCAGGCTGAACCGACCTCTCAGGCCTCCTAATGTGGAAGCCACTTGGCAGCCATGTCAAGCTACAGAAGATTTCCCACGTGGGCTCCTGGGATTTCATCTCCAAGCACAGGCCTGGGATGGCATGTGGGCATGCAGAAGACCAAGCTGATCTTCGGCTTCCCCCTCCACAGCTGGAGGAGGGGAGACAGGATGGAGTTTCAGAGATACCCACTATGTCATCTACAACCTTCTCTGAGCCACAGACTCCTGAGTTTCAGGGGTAGGAGCTGTGAAGATCTGAGATGCTGTTCAGTCTTCTTTTGCACTTAGACAGGATATTAAGTGTTGAATATCATTTGGCCACCACACAACTTCCCTTCCCTCTGATTATAACGAGTCTAGGAATTTCATTGGGCCCTTCCTCACTTCCTGATTCATGCCCTTGTTCTCTCTTTACATTAGGAACTAAGCCAAACTTTATGGCTCTTGGAAAATTCTAGATGCCTGCTCTCCATGGTTCCTTCTTAACAGTGTGTGTATACTACATCACACGCACACCTGTTCACTAGGAAATAAAATATTCTTCATTTTATATTAAAAAGAAAGACTCTTCTGAAGCACACAGCTATGCTCTGACCAGCCTACAAACTTTAAGGTATGAATATTAAGCCTAAGTATTCAGATGCAGTCAAAAGACCTATTGATGTGGCTTTTATTTCCCATCAAAGGCCGCTGCTATCTCATAACACAGAGCCAAATCCTGTAGCCAACCCTGCTTTGCTTCAATCAGATAAATAGGTACCCCAGAGAAAGCTATTTATCTACCCTACTTCCAGATGTCAGTTCTGGGGAGATGGTTTACTACCTGCTGAAGAGACCCAGCTGCCAGTCAGCTTCTGGGGAAGGGATGAGATGTCTTCTTGCTGTGTCCAAAGTTCTGTTCCATTCCAGCAGGGAATCTACAAGCCAATGGCCATCCATCACAAGGATAGTTAACCGCTTTTGGGTGGTGAAAATCTAAGGTGAGAGGACACGAACACCGCTCTAGAGTTCCCGGATGTCAGAGGAGCTTAGAGACCAGGGAGATGTGAGGATCTTCCTAGATGTCTGGTGGTGAAGCTGAAGACAGAAAATTTAGAGCAACTCCCTAAGCCATCAGGGAGGGGAAGGCAGAAGAGCACGTTCTAAAGCCAGAGGTGGGCAAGCCCCCTAATGCTGTGGTCTTTCCATACAGTTCCTCATGCTGTGGTGGCCCTCAACCTTAAAACCATTTTCATTGGTCCTTCATAACTGTAATTTTGCTACTGTTATGAATCGTAATGTATCTGTTTTCTGACAGTCTTAGGCAATTCCTGTAAAAGGGATATTGGACCCCTGAGGGTTCATGGCCCACAGGCTGAGAACCACTGTTCTAAGGTATTGGTATGGGGGCAATCGGTGGATTTTGTGAGAACAAGGGACTTTTCTAGAAGGACCATTTATTCAGTGAAGGAGATACTTCATCCGCAGATTCCTAGGTGGTGGTGGGGCATTAAACTTCACCTCTGGGATAACAATGAAGGTCCTAAGAATTAAACTAAAGAAGTTTCATTCTAATTTTTTTTTTTTTTATCAAAAGAATACGAAGGGGAATCAAATTGCTACTTTGCTGTTTACCTCCCAGTTTAGATGCCTTTTCTCTTAAGAATCACCCATTGCTACAATAGACTTGCTTGGGTCACGTGGTTTGAGGATGTGGGCAGTGGCTTCTCTAGCACTGAGATATTAAGGCTATGTCAACAAGGCTGCAGCGATAGCCAATCACAGTAGTTGATCTTCCACTGCGTCCTTCTGATTGGCTGAGGGATTAGCACACCTTAGAGTCCCCATTCAAAGAGCAGCAGATTGATGTCCTTAAACACAGACGTTTGCCCCTGGGGACCAGCCGGCTGTAACAGGGGGGTCTGCTTATTGTCTGTGTTCTCTGTTGCTATCATCGACAGTGGTGGTTGTCGTGGGAACAGTGGTAGAGGTGATGGTGATGGATTGTTGATAATGGTGGTAATGGGCAGTAGTGGTAGTGATTGATGGTGCTGTGATGGTGGTGGTGGTCATGATGATGGTGATGTCTTTGTAAGATTTCTTAGAACCCTGCCCCTGTTCTATATCATACATGTTGCTTTGTTGCTTTGAGACCTAAGGCTTTTCCTGTCTAACTTCTCTGCAGACTCACTGCTCCTCAGAGCCATGCTGCACCTACCCTTGAACTCCCAGCCCTCATCGTTGACTGGGTGCTCTGCATGGGTTCATTCCAGGGAGAATTGAGTTTATCTTGGGCGCTGGTTGGTCTCTCCCAGTCTGTCAGTCCAAGTACTTTGGGAAATAAAAACAATTAGACAGGTAAAAACAGAGGATGTTGGGGGGGGGGTTCCTTTAAAAAATGGGTTCTGAAGACTGAAGGTTCAGGTCTCGCATCTGCAGGCTTGGGGCTCAGGAGGAGCTTCAGATGGAGTCTGGGCATCACTATGGGCGGGCTTCCTTCTCACTTTGAAGCACGCATTTGCTCCATCAATGAATGCCTTGGGTGCTTGGCTCCTGTTCATCACCATTGTGGAGGCCAGTCTGTTCACTTTACTCAGTCTAGGATGGAAATGGAAACCTCATCTGACCAGCAACCACACAGGGCCACCAGGCCAACAACCAAACATCCCAGCCTCATGGCCTAGACAATTCAATGTACAAGATCATTGCACTGATGACTCTTTTCTGCCTCATTGTTTGAAATGAACAACTTGTGTGGATGTCCATCTTAGAGGCGAGCACAAAAGTGGCCCCGACTTCATGGAGATGCCTGGATATGTCTCTAGGTTCACCCAAACCATGAGGCAGCCTTTCTTCCTTTGGCGGTTTTGGGAAGTGCTATTGTTTGTAAATATCACTGTTAGCAATGGTGTGTGTGTGTGTGTGCATGTGTATATAGAAGGTGTAGAAGGGTTTAGTCTCTGGGCACCCAACCTCTCTAAGAGTCAAATTTGTGAACAATCTGAAATCAAGCCTGGGAGACACGTACGCTTCTCTCCTCGTCTCCTTGCCTCTAAAGTAAGCTGTTAAATAATAGAGTTGAGAAGTGAATCAGGGTCTCTAATGGCAGAGCCTGGCCGGGGATCACGTGGAACCATGGGTGAAGTGATCATCAGGTGCCTCTTCCCTCTGCCTGCTGTTGACTTGCCTGGGCCGCTGCCTTCCCCGACCCTGCCTTTTCGTCTTCACACATCTGTCTCCTGACTCTGGGGTTTGTTGGGACCAGACAGAGGGTGCTCATGAACTCACTTCAGCGATTTGAGCTTCATCATGCTCTGACCCCAAGCTGTGGAGGAGCGAGGGGCACAGGTCAGCTGGGGCTGCAGAGTGACTTTTTGAGGAGTGAGAGAGAAAGTCCGCTTGTGCCAATATGCTGGACACAAAGCAACACAGCTGCAACACGCTGCAAGTAAATCATGGCGGAGCCTGCCAGCTCCTCGTCAGAGCATCAAGGGATGGGACCTGAACTTCCTCCCTAGGAAATCCTCATGTACTCCATGTGCAGACTCCATTGGGTGCTCCCAGGTGGGACCGATTTGTGATTTGCTAACTGAGTCTCATTCCCCCGTGTCAGTGTGCATGTGTACATATGCTCACATACCTGTGTGCAGCTCCCAGGGGAAGAAAGCAAAAATATCACCATGCCATCCAACACCTAGAAAGCACTGACTTCACTCTGAAGAGTGTCACCAGTCACAGATCAACATCTATCCTAAGGACAAAGGTGACTAAGGTTTCCTGGACAAGGTGTGTGTGTGTGTGTGTGTGTGTGTGTGTGTACATGAGTGTGTGCATGTGCAGAGGTCAGGAATAAAAGCCACACTCACCAACAAAGGTTCTCATATATACCAGCTCAGAAAGCTCACTGTGCCAAGCTCCAGATAAACACCGAGTTCATTTTCCTCTTCAGGTTCTTTCATTTTCCACAGCATTGGGCTTTTCCATGAGAAATGACATTTGTTTCCTTGTTGTGTATATATAGCAGGTTGTCCCCGGGCTAAGGATAGCTTAGTCACTAGCTATGTCCCTGGTCCATTTCTAGGCTCTGAGTGGAAGCCAGTAACTTCCTTTTTGGTTCCAAGGGAAGTCACTGAGCTCGAAGTAGCTTTTCCTTTGACTCCCAACTCTGGCTGGTGGTCAGTCTGGACCCTGAGCCCGCAGCCCGCAGCCCGCAGCCCGCAGCCCGCAGCCCGCAGCCCGCAGCCCGCAGCCCGCAGCCCACAGCCTGCACTCAACAAGCATCGGCCTGAGATGCTGCCCAGAGTTAAAGGACAGGGACCGGAGGACAAGGCACAGTGTACTGACTTCACAAAGTGCAGAGCAGCAGGGAGAATTTGATTAAAATATGCATTCCCCCAAGAGAACGGCTGGTCCCCGTCTGGAAATTAATTAATGCTAATAGTCCACAATCAAAACTGCTTTTGGAAATCTTCTTAGAACATTAACTAAAATGTTCATCTTTTAAATGCGTTTGCCTCAACCACCGAGACTACAAGCTTCACTTGCTCCATGCAAATGTGACGGTGAAGGCAGATGAGGGTGCAGAGAGGGAGTTTAAATGGTGTAAGCCTGAAGATGGTTTGCTGCTAAACCTGCTCCTGGGGTCAGAGACAGTGACAGTGACAGTCTCTGGGATGGAGGGGGGATGGTCTGGGATTGAAGACAGCTACCTGTGCACACCATGAATGGCAGAAGGACTGAAGGCTCCCTCATGAGGGTCACCTGTTGGCTGTCCCCAGCGTCGTTATACACCGAGCACAGTGTTCCATCAGTGGATTCTACACAGGGGCTTTTTGGAGCACCTTCCCCTGCCGTAACCAGCCTTTCCCCACTGTGGTAAGCTTGCCTGGACATGGCCATCTTCCTGGGGAAGTGTGAAGCCGCATCTTCTCCCTCAGCACCCGTGCCCATCCTTGGTTCACTGAGATGTCAAATTGCCTGCTTCCCACACACTATCTTATAGACATGGCTTGCTCCCCAGAGCTAGGAGCTGAGAGTGGACAGTGGCAATGGGTAGGGAAGGATAGCTTCTTGATAGGGCCTAGATCAGAGGTTCTCAACCTGTGGGTCATGACCCCTCGGGGGGTTGTGCATATTAGATATTTACATTGCGATTCGTAAGAGTAGCATGATTGCACTTATGAAATGGCAATGAAATAATCGTATGGTTGGGGTCACCATAGCACGTGGAACTGTATTAAAGGGTCACAGCATTAGGAAGGTTGAGAACCATTGTCTGAGAGGGAGCGGAGTTCAGAGAAGGAATAGTTGCCCAGGCTGCTAAGGAAAGGCCTCATGGAGAAGAAGAAATAACAGGTAAGAGATCCAGAAGAGCAGTTAGGGGTGTGTGTGTGTGTGTGTGTGTGTGTGTGTGTGTGTGTGTGTATGTGTGTGTGTGTGTATATATATACATGTGTATGTGTGAACATGCTTGTTTTCACACGTGTGTGCTGTGCTTCAGTGCAGGTGAGCGTGAACTTGATCTTAGTGCATACACGAGTTTGTGTGTCTCTGCACGTGTGTACCAGTGTTCGTGAGTGTTTGTGTACCGCATGTGAGAGAAAACACCTGTGTGAGGGGGATAAGCATACGTGCATTTGTGTGCATGTTGCATGTGTTTAAGTACGCACACGCATGCCTGAGAATGATTGTGTTGGAGAATATGTGATTGTGCATGTGTGTCTGAGTGCACGCACATGCATAAGTGTGTGGAAGGTGCATAGAAATGTGTGTGTGTGTGTGTGTGAGAGAGAGAGAGAGAGAGAGAGAGAGAGAGAGAGAGAGAGAGAGAGAGAGAGCACTGATTGTATATATCTGCTAGTGTATGGCGTTCCCATGTATTGGCATGTGTGCATATGCATGTGTAAGAGCTTGTGTGTTTTAGGGGTGAGACTTAGTTTTACAGAGTCACCATAGTTGAGTGAGGCCTGGGCATGCAGGAGCAAGATGGGAGTGAAGGAGCAGCCTCTAGTGTTAGTAGAACTGACCATTAGAGCCCATCAAGAGAGGAGGGAGGTGTAGTTTCAGTGAACCTCAGCCATCCACTGTGGGAGACTCTGCACTTCCAGGAGATTATGTGAGTCACAGAGCAAGGACGTCCCCTCATGAAGGTCAAGTTCAGATGAGAACTCTAACGCTGTGTTCGGAGAGGGCTCACTCAATGTTGCCTCAGTCCTCAGATGAGATGATCTCTCACTCACAGTCCAGCTCTGGGCCATCTCCTCCATGGAGAGTGGCATCCTGAGTATCCTTGGTCCATGGCATCCCTGGCCTCTACCCACCAGATGTCAATCATAGTAAACAGGCTTGTCCTTGGATTCTGTCAGATGTCTCTCCTCAGGAGGGAAGGCAGTCACTGAGTGCACATGTGGGGAGTGAGGCAGACAAGTGGTACCACCACTGGCTCAGGGGGGCTGTACCTGTGGACCCTGCCAACCTTTGGCTCCCACAGGCTTTCTTTGGTCCAGTAGTTCATGTTTACCCATGAAAATGCTGTCTGTTTTACTTGGTTTTTAATATAAATTTGCATATATTATAATTTAAAAAACAGTAAGAGAGTACTAAAATGCATTTGATCTTTTTTATTTTTTTATTTTTTTTATGTTTTTGCATTTGATCTTTTACATGGAGTTTTAACAATCTTGTCTGTGTCAGTACTGGCTGGATGCACAGGTAATGGGAGATTTTTTTTTTCATTAAAACAAGGCTATTTATCTTCATGTTACTTTCTCAGTAGAGGTGAGTTCATTTAAAAACTTTAATATCAAGATCTCCTTTCAAAATAAACTGTGATGAGATACATATTAATATTTTAACAATAAAAAACGAGCTGGGTGTGGGACTGTTCCCTTGTAATCCCCAGCAGTTTGGAGTTGAGGTAGGAGGATTTTGATTTCAAAGTCAGCCTGGGATACGCAGTGAGCTCTGACTCCCCAAAACTCAAAACCCAAACCAAAGAGTAAACTGTCATTATTGATGATTTTGGTTTGAAGGAACAAGTATGGCAATGGGAGGAAACTTAGGTTGCGCAGCCACATCCTGAATCCAAGCAGGAAGCATCTTACGCTCATACAGTCCAGCTCACGTTGGGGCTTAATGTCCTTATCCTCGTGGTATCAGGGTTGCAACTAGGACTGACTGTGCCATTTTTCCCCATCATGATTTTGTCTGCATCTGCCTTTCTTCCTTTTCTCATGTTCCTCTTCCTTGGGCTTGTCACGGACAGTCCTCTGCCTCTGATCTTTCCATGTTAGCTCCTTCCCAAAGAGGATCTCTAGACCCAATACAACTCAGCTCACAACCTCAAGGCCTCTCTTAAGGAATACCCACGCAGGTTTCGGGATTCTCTAGATACCTGCCCTGCTTAGCTCCATAGCCTTAACCTAACCCAGTCACATCTGGGATCGCCTTAGTTCCAGCCACTGGCACTACTTACAGTGCACCTACAGCCTTGCTTGCCCGGCTTGCATAGGGACTCACGTTGTGTGACATGCCCAGAGTCTCTGGTCTTGCATGTTCCAGCTACTGCACCGAGAATCCTTCATTGACAGCTGCAGTTCTCCATTTTCTCATTAAGCTGGGACCCTCCTGAGGTCAGAGGCTGGCTCTCAGTCATCAGTCTCCTCTGTGCTTGCACAGTCTAGCCCGTGACCCCAGCGGAACTCTTTGTGCACATGCAAGATTTATCATGGTGCCCGAGGAAAGAATGATGGGGCTTGCATGAGCTGACATGATTATTATTAAAATTCATTTATTAAAAAAACTTCATATATTTTATTATCCCAAACACTGCGTTTCAAGACATTTTTTATGCTAAACCTGACAAATGGATAGCTTTCCCTGGACTTTTCTCCTCTTTTAATTATTTGCATTCATTTTCTGTTTCAAAGACACTTTAACATTGGGCCACTAACTGATTGCTAAAACAGACATTATTAATGGGAATATTAGAAAAATTAACATCAGAATTTTTAACATTGAGTTGAGTGAGATATTCAACCACCTGGCCAAACTGAAAGAGTGGATTACCAGCTCTGATTGCAGGAGAGAGGGTGAACTTTGGAGGTGTGTAGGGAGGGGAATCTAGGGGTGAAACAGGAGCAGGATTAAGATCAAGCAGGTTTCCTCATGTGCACTGCTATCTTGACTGATCTGGTGATGTCTGTGAGCTAAGATTTCTTTGGCTGCATGCTACAGGAGGTTGAATAAACTATTTGGAATCCTGGACTCTCTCCCCTTCAGAGGGTTCTACAAAACCCCTTCACATTTTGAGGGCCACTCAAATAAGTAGATGTGTACATTTTTCTTGTGTTGATAGCATTCAGGTGTTTTCCGAAATCAGTGACCGCCACATTTGGCATCCATTGCACTAGGTAACTCCCAACATCAATCACTTATTCATCTGCTCATTCTTTCAGGCAGTAAGTGTGTGTGAGCACATGGATGCTGCCAGGCATCTGTCCACTGATGTTGTCCCTGAAGACAACAGCAGGGTAAGAAAGCATCTTCACGCTGGCATTGCTTCACACCCAGATCATTCTATTCAACTGTGCAGAGAACCCCATCATGACCGATCCTGGGGATGACTTAGAAGGTCAGTCCCACTTCTAAGCTTCTTGGTTTTGACCAGGGGTACAGGGTTCACTTGTCACTAGCCACCCTGAAAGCCTATGGTTGCTGAGTCCTTAGTAGCCAGTGAAAACAGGCCAGTGAGGGAGCATAGCCCGAGGAAAAGAAGAGTCTATGATGAGGTTGGTTCATCTTTGGGCTTCAACAGTGTGAAGAGAGCCTTCTCCACACAGAGCCCAGCACAGCCATCACAACCTCTCTCTTCCAAGCTATATGAACCACAGTACAAATGTCCAGCCTTGAAACCGATTTTAGGGAGAGAAGAGAGGGAGACGGAATACACAGACAGCCCAGAAACAAAGAAGGTGCTCTCATGTAGAACAACGCATAACCCCAGTCCCAGATATCAGCAGTCACACTCATGGCTTTTGGACTTCATGTAAGATTGAATGACTCTCAATCCAGCAGTGTCATAGGAGGCACATTTGTGAACACAGCCCAAAGGTACCCTCTTAGAGGCCCCTAAGGAGTCTTCGCCAGGCTTCTCAGGGCTATAGGTCAGAATGTATACTTTCATCTCCAAGGACTGTAAGAGTCTGTTTTGATCCAGAAGGGCCCCAAGTCAAGAAGATGGTAGGCTGAACCAAACAGGGAATGGAAAGCTTGACTACAGAGCTACAACCAGCTAGAAGCCCAAGGGGTCCTGACAGGCCTCCTAGATAGTTATACAAAATAGCCAAGCAGATAGATGATGGTTTATGGTATGTGTGTCCTCAGCATAGTGATCTCCTTATAACAACCATTTGTTGCTTACTGTAAGTTCAAACTTAGTCTGACATTCAGTACTTTTGTACACCCCAGTGGCCAACAATAGCTTACCTATGCTTCTGTAAATCCTTTCTGAAAGTGGAGTCCAGATTCTTTTGGTCTGCAGGTCGTAGTTGGCTGACTCTTTATCTAAGAGCCTATGACTAGCTCAAAGGAACTTGAGTGGGAAAGATCTAGCCAGCTAGTGGCTGCACAGGCAGCAGGAAGCCTTTTGTTAGAATGGCTTCTAACACCCAGAATCTCCCGTTGGGGGAGTGGTTATTAATGCTTGTGGAGAAGCACACATCTAAAAACGACACGGATACAGAGTTCCCCGTGTGGTGTCCGTGTTAGAGTATAGTCTCTGAGGCCTTCAGCCTCCTATTTCTTATTGGCAAATGGCTGTCAGAATATGTCGCGTAGGCATTGACAGCCACTGACTTATCCGGTTGGTTACTTGTCTTGTAGTCTCTCTCCCTCCCCCACCCAGTCTGCTGCTCCTCTCTCCAGCAGGCACATTTGATCCCAGCTTACGGAAAGCCTTTGCATCCCTGAACTGGCTCACAGTTTCAAAAAGTACAATTCCCCATCGCTGCCAGGCCCCATTTGCTAAATCATCATTTTGCTAACAGGGACTCAGACGATGTACAAAGGAAGACTTGCAAACAGTTTTAATTGGTATTGAAAATGAGAGGGGGGAGGGAGAAACAAAAAGTGAGAACATTATTAAATTTTTGCTGCCACAATGACCAGTGTGGAATTGCTTGGTTATTTCCCCATTAGGGCGTAATGGCATCCATTGTTGGCAGATCCGTGCTTGATTAAAAGATAATGACGATAATTCATTGTTTGCCGCTCTCTACCTTGAGACAAGGTAACCACAAGTTTAAAGAAAGATGCACAAGAGGTAAATTACATGTTGCTAAATATGAAACGGCACCTCGCTCGTCCTGGTTTATAACAATAAAAACAACAATTTTAGATAGACCGTGTATTTAGTAGGTTTTCCTCCAGAAGTCGAGACATTGATCACCACGTAATTACTACAAAGGGAAAGTTGGCTAAATTGTTAGGTTCAGATCCCGTGTGAAGCCAGCTCCTTGAACTGGGAAAGGAAGAGGAAAGAGGGTTATTTATTTATTTATTTATTTATTTAAAATTTTGAACCTTCTGCTTGCTGCTTGAAGGAACACTTTTAAATTGCAGAGCTGGTGACCATGGGAGGATCATCAGCCTGCGTTTCTGAAGCACCTTGTGTTGCCAGTGCATTTGTATGTGTAGATGTGGGTGGGGGATGGTACATGAGGGGGGTGGTTCAGAGGACAACCTCGACTCTGTCATCCCTCACATGCTGTCTACTGTGGCGCTCTCTCTCTCTCTCTCTCTCTCTCTCTCTCTCATATGTGTGTGTTGAGACAGTCTCTCACTACCCTAGAATCACCAAGTAGTTGACCAACTGGCTAAGGAGCCCCAGTGATCTGCCTGTCCTTGCTTCCCCAGTGCTGGGATTACGAAGTTGTTACTCTACCATTCCTGGCTTTTTAACGTGGGTCACGGGGCTCAAAATCAGGTCCTCCTGCCTATGAGGCTCCACTGACTTGCCATCTCCCCGACCACTGACCACTCAAGCTCCTTTTAAATGTAAAATCTATCTGCAGATTCCATCATTCACAGGGAGCTCCTGCGCAGAACAGAGAGCAGACAAGGTGCACTCGGTTCCCAGCTGACACCTCCCGTTTCAGTAGCTGCAAATGCTTCTCACGGGTCCACAGAGCTCACAGGACAAACCTCCACCTTACCATCAACCAAATGAATTCTTAACCCTCAGACTAAACCCATTCCCTCTTGTGCAAGACAGTTTAGCAGTTTCTTTAAAGCCTGGAATAGATTTACTATGTAATCTTGAAACCATTGTCCTTGTTACTCCGATAAATAAACAAACAAACAAACCCACAAAAAATATTGACATAAACAGCTGCACAGTAATGTTCTGGAGAGCCACAGTTATCACTTGTCCAAACTGGCAGCAGCCAGCAGGTCCTTCAGTTCATGGGTAGGGGTGACTGAATAAACACATGGTGGAAAGTGTGTACCAGGGAAATTACCGAGCAAGCAAAAGAAATAAGCAAACAAGTCCCGAAAAGACATGGAAGAAACGGAAATGTAGAGGACCAAGCTAAAGACGGTAGATGCAGCAAATGGTTTCAGTTACTCGGCGTTCTGGAGAAAGTAGTCACACCTAGTAAAGATCAGGGAGTGCCAGAGCTCCAGGGCATCGGGCAGAGGCGTGGCCAGGTAGACCTCTGAGGACTTCAAGGGCAGAGCATCTATTATTCAGACACTTTGTTAGATTTTTAAAATGTCTTATTATTTTATGAGTTTGAGCATTTTTGCCTGGGTGCGTATCTGTACACCACATGCGTGCCTAGGGCCCAGAGAGGTGGTGAGCCTCCATGTGGGTGCCGGGAACTGAATCCAGGTCTTTGGCAACAGCAACAAGTGCTCTTAACTACTGGGTTAACTCTCCAAGCCCCACATAGAATAATTTAACAGTGATACATGGCAAGCATACATTTGTCAAACCCCATAGAAATAAAAGGTGGGCTTCAACGCAAACCATGGACTTAGGTTAGAAAGAGCAATTCCTTCTAGGTTCAACGGTCACAGCAAATGCTCCAAAGGGAAGCAAGATGTTGGATATATTCATGGATGCTGTACCGGGGGACAGTGTACAACATGAAGACTTTCTTTATCAACTTTTGCTACTTAACCAGCCTGGGCTGCCTGGTGTTGCGTGCTGTTTGTACCACTGGAAAGCTGCAGGAAGAGCCCACTTCTTCCAGCTGTTGTCTTTAGGGTCCGTCAAGTCCTAAAGCCATCTTGGATTCTGGTCCCTTTTAGAGTTAAAGCCAAATTGCACGTGCATGCTGGGATTTCTCTGAGCTCCGCTTTCTAGAGAAAGCTCAGCCAGTCTTACCCTGGTGTTGGAGTGGGTGCCCCTTCCCTTGCCCTGGAACCGGCTCCTCAGAGGAGGGGTTTCTCAGCATACCCTGGGAACCTCTCTCTTTACCCAATCATTGGTTCTTCCTCCCAGAAGGAAGGTTCACTACCTATTGGGGTGTTTTCCAGGAATAGTCTGGAATGCCAAGCTGAGATCCCCTTTTCCTCTTGTAAGCTCAGGGAACATGAGTTCTGCTTGGTCCTAGATACCTCACCAGGTTCCCCATAAAGGGGTATTTGCTATCCTTCCAACTCAGGAAGGAAGAGTCAAGAATGTAACCTGGTACCAGCCCCTTCTGTACATGCTGGTCCACTGTGATTGGTCATCTAGGTGGCTGTCATCAGTTGACTCTGGCCGACAAGAAATACATTTCAAAATCATGTGGGGAGGGGACTCAGCTGGCTCAGTCCTACTCCTACATGAGATGGCCCCCGGGGACATGACATTTCTGCCACCGTTGCTTCTTCTTGTGTGTGACTTCTCAGACTCTACATCTGCAAGAGCTTAAAGGACAGGCAGGTTCTTCAGATTGTAGGAAGCATTCTGGAATCACCTCAGCTTTCAGAGTCTCTTGCAGAGTCACCAGTAGCCGGTCTGTGAACGCCTAATCTTGACAAGGCTTGATGAATTGGCCTGAACACAATCGTCCTGTAATCCAATCCAGCCGCGCTCAGATCGCCACCACTTTAGCCTTATCTCATCGAGACCCACGACCTTTAAAATAATCGCATTGTCCTCTCTATTTGTCTTTACGTCCTTGTCTAATGGAGGGGGACACCCCAGCCCCAGGACCGGGCTGTTTCTTCTATAAAGACATTAGAGATCTCTTCAAATGGCTCCTGCTCCGTTTCTCCTAGGTCACACTTGATTTGAGAGCATTTTGCTGGGTTGAAGAAAGGCAGGAAATCTTCTTGCACATCCAAGTCCTTAGCCTAGCTTTTTTTTCTTTTTTTTTTTTTTTTTTTCATTCTGAGGAGATAAAGTCTGGGTCAAAGCTATTCTTGCAAATTATTTCAGAGGTCTTTTTTGTCACCTTGCAGTCTGAAATGACAAAGAGTCACCTGTTCTACAGACACTGAAATAAAAAAGATCTACTTATTTGCTCCTCTCTTAAAAATAGAAATATTCATGGTCTGGAAACTGTTTCCCCTTTATAACCTCTCACCCACACAGAAACTACAACGTGTGGCTTTCCCTGGCCATCTTTCTAAGCAAATGTGTTAAACGTAAGTTAGGACACCAGTCTCAATATACTGTGCTGGAAGAAGGCAGCAGCTTGAAAGCAAACACTTGGATGCACAATAAGGTGATGTTTGCTGTGGTTCTGAGGCCGGTGAGTTACCTCTACTCCTGATTCTCTTTCCGTGGAAAGAAACTAGAAGTTTCTTTCTATTGCCTTGTCTGTCCCCAGCTCCTGGTCTGTGTAGAAGCCTGGCTACAGCATCTCTGGAAACTTCTTCCCAACATAAAGCTCATATCTTGCTCTTTTTGCTCTTTTAATTTTGTGCGTGTGCGTGCCCATGTGTGTAGGCCTGAGGCTAACTTTAAATATGCTTTTGATGGTTTGACACCTTTGTTTTTGAGTATGTGATAGTTAGAGGTAATTGTCAACTTGCCAGAATCTAGAATCACCTAAGGGATGGGGGTGTGGGCATGAATGTTGGGGTTTAACTTGATTGTATTAAATGAGGTAGAAATACTTGCCCACTTTGGGCAGTACCATTCCCTAGTTAGGACCGTCAACTGTATGAATGGAGAACAGGAGCTGAGTATCCCAGACATTGCTTTTCTTCCTGATTGTGGATGTAATATGACCTGCTGCTTCAGGCTTTTGCCATTTTGAGTCCCACCCCCACCCCCACTATTATCCATTGCACCCCTGAGCTGTGAGCCAGAATAAGCCCTTTCCACCTTAAGTTGCTTTTGTCAGGATGCTTTGAACCACTGACAGAAATGTAGATAAGATACAGGGTCCCTTGTTGTCCCAGTTTCAGGTCTTCCTGCTTGCCCAGTAGACATACCAGATGAGCCAGTCTTCAAGGCCCCACTTGCTAGTTTTTAAAAACTCTCTCTCTCTCTCTCTCTCTCTCTCTCTCTCTATCTCTCTCTCTCTCTCTCTCTCCTCTCTCTCTCTCTCTCTCTCTCTCCATGATTTCATATTCGGGCACTAGCAGAGACCAGAAGAGGGCATTGGACCATCTGGAGCTGGAGTTATAAGTATTATAACCAGCCTTACATGCTGACGTGGCAGCTGGGAACTGGGCTCTGGTCCCATGGAACAGGAGTGAATGAATGTTCTTAACCACTGAGCTGTCTCTCACCAGGGCCTCATTTCCTCTTCTTAATAAAAGCAAAGCCACCTTCCAGTCTCCACCCCCACCCCCACCTACCCCAGCTCAGTCTCTGTTTTTGCTTTCAGCTGAAGCACAGGTGCATCCTTTGGGAAGCAAGTGAAATAATGACCAAATGTGGCAATATTTTATCTGGTTTTGTGTGGAAACTTGAGTGTCTCCACCAACGTGTGCACTAGCAGTAACCCCAAGTATCATTCACCCCCACACTGCCTGCTATGCTGTGGCATCTGCAAGCTCTGATGACCCAGTCCATGATCCAGCTGCCCTCGAGCGATCTTTGCCTGGTGTCTTATTTTTGTCTTTTTCAGCTGCTTATTTCTCAAAACACACGGCGCCTTCTGCCTTCTCTGTGTGATCAACTTTCACAGTTGTGGCCAGACACTCTTTTTTCTGCTTCTAAACTGGAGGAAATTCTCAGATAAGAAGGTGGAGTCCACAGGAGAACCAAACAATCCCAGAGAATGTAGATACAAATCTGAGAGTCAGAAGCAATTTCTGACTGCATTCAATGCTGGGGTTTTGGACTCTGTGCATGTCTTCACACTAAGACAGTGTCAGTTCCAATGTGAGAGTCACTAGACCTGCCTACCCCGTAGGATGGGAGCACTGGATAGTTAAAAATGAGGATGCAGGAATCTCATTGGCCAGCAGTGAATGTCCGTATACAAGAGACCTGTTGCTATGTCATCGCAGATGTTTGAGAGACCAAAAGCCTAGATTTTTTTCTCTCAAGTCTGTGTCATAGGGCAAAGTTTCCTCCTGAGTGACCTCATCTGTGGTCACTCTGTGTTGATACGTTCCTCTAGGGATAATGTACTTTGTAAGGCAAGGGTCACAGCCTCCCCTGCTTGAGAGACAATACTGACATCATCGGTTCCTCTGCTTTCAAGGATTCACTAAGGGCAGGACACAATGGGATGGAGGAGAGATGTTTCAGCGGCATCCTTTCTTCACTCGTTCTTAGTTTCCAAGGAATGTCAAATCTGCAAACAAACAAACAACAACACATAACTGTTTTTACAGTGTTCTAAGGCTCTTTGGTAAACATAAAGGTTTACTAAACATAACGGAGATGGCTCCTTTGGTCAAGCACTTGCTAAGGTAGCATGAGGACCTGAATTTGGTCCCTCTGAACTCTGGGGAAAACTAGACATGTTGGGGTGCATGCACTGGTAATCTCTGATGCTCACTGGCTAGGCAGCCTAGACTAACCACAGAACCCAGGACTCACTGACAGAATCATCTCAGAAATGAAGTAGGTGGGGCCTAAGAAACTGTTCTTGAGGGTGGCCTCTGAGCTCCATACACACGTACAAAGAGTCCAAACATATGTATAACCTCCTTACAAGAGCACATATGTCCAAGCACACACGCACATCAGCACACACAGGCACACACACATACATACGGTATGCACCTGTTTGCACAGACATGAACACACGCCAAGTAGTTAAAATTCTTGTAATGTAAATATTTTCATGGAAGGAAGACAGTTGAAAATGACTCACTTTGTATGAATTGAATACTGTGAGCCATTCATTCAGTAGAACTTTCTGAGGACTGTTCTACCACGATCCAGTCTTTGATGGGCATATGCGAAGATACTGATACTAGCTTCCTACTATGTAGTGGGATAGCCTTGCCTTGGAAACCAGCTCTGGGGTTTGACCATGATGTATATATATTATATTTCACATTCTTTCTGTTCCTGGCCCAAGGCAAAGCCCATATCATGTTCTTGACCACACTAGCTGAGGAATGAGTCACAGTAGTGAGTGAAATAACTAATGTCGATTAATTATTGGCAACTACCTTATTTAGGTAAGTTATATTGAGAGGAGAATAAACAGGCCATGACCAAAGGTGGATAACTCCTTAGCTCTCCAGAACGAATTAGAAGATCATCCCAGGTAGAAGGCATTTGGACTAGGCAGATATCTTAGTAGGTAGAGCAATTGATTTGTAAGCACGAAGACCTCAGTTTGATACCAGAACAACATTACAAAAATTAGGTATGAGGGTTTGCACATGTAACCACAGTACTGAGAAGGCAGAGGCAGGTTAAGCCCCAGAGCCACTGGCCAAACAGCTTAGCCTTCTGTTTTAGTCAGAGTTTCTATTGCTGTGATGAAACACCATGACCAGAAGCAACATGGAGAAGAAAGGATTTATTTCAGCTCACCGCTCTTAGGTCATATCCTGTCACTAGAGGAAGTTGTGTCAGGGATTGAAGCAGAGGCCGTGGAGGACACTGCTTACTGTTTGCTCTTCACTGCTCACTTTTCTTTCATATACAACCCAGAACTCCACAATAAGTTGTATGACTACCCACAATGGGCCGGGCCCCCGTCACCAACATTAATCAAGAAAATGCCTACATTTTGCCTATAGCACAGTCTTATAGAGGTGTTTTCTCACTTAAGATTTCCTCATTCCCACATACGTTTAGGCTTATTGACAAAAACTGAACTCAAGTTGACAAAAACTCTTTAGGAAACCTATTTAGGTAGCGATAGCCAAGCCAGTGAGAGACCTTGTTTAAAAAAAAAAAAAAAAGAAAAGAAAAAAAGAAAAGAAAACCAACCAACAGCAGTGAAAGAATTTCAAAACCCCACTAACAAACATACAAAAAAGGCTCAAAGGAGACAGAATCTGAGCAAAGACAATTGTTGTTTTCTGACTTCCATGCACACATGCGTGTACACACAGACACACAGACACACAGACACACACAGACACACAGACACACACACACACACACACACACACACACACACACACACAGAGAGAGAGAGAGAGAGAGAGAGAGAGAGAGAGAGAGAGAGAGAGAGAGAGATCGGAGGATTAGAGTCTTTCCCATGAAAGGAGTCTCCTTAAGTCCTAGTACTTCAAGCTGCCTGCTCTGCCTAGTTCTGTTTGCACAGTAGCTTTGGAACATGAACTGCACCAGCAAGAGCAAGCTGACTTCACCTTCAGAGGAGCCTGTACCCACAGGAGCATGGGGAAGGAGGGGGGGTGGCGACCCAGGCTGTTGAAAGCTAAGAAACACAAGTACCCTCTCACATCTTCTCTAAGACCTGAAACTCGCTTCCAGCTTATTTACCTGAGAATGAATCTCACTCTGAAGAGGCCTTTATGTCGCTGGAGATGAAGCAGCGGAGATATAAGCAATTTGAACAAGGGTACTGCACATTTGTCTTTATAACAATTTGTGTGTAACAGCTTTTATGCAAATGAAGCTAAAGTGGCACCCTTTTCTCTAAATTGGACATTTTTATGGTTATAATTTTCTTCTGTAATAACACCAAAAGAAAAAAAAAACAAGAAAAAGGAAAAAATGGAAAGAAACTAGAAGATGATGAAGATGATAAGAAAGATGATGAAGAAGAAGACTGTCCCCACGGGCTTGAACATTTCGGCTTCCAGCTCACCTGAAGTTGAGGTGCCGAGTTTCTTTCGTTTGCACCAATAGTGACAAAACAAAGCTCTCTGTCTCCCTTGTCCTTGCTCTCAGGGCACTCAAACTTTCAGTGTCCCCATCACTCAGAATGACCCGCAAGTTTCCCACTCAGCTTCTAGGACCTCCCCAAATCTTTCCCCAGTTGAGAGCACCAGCTAGCAGATTGGATTGGATTTCGGTGTCTACATTTTTGCATCTTTTACCTTCGTCCCCACTTTCCCCCAAGTCAGACAGGTGACTTTTTAGAAACAATAGGGTTTAATTGACTACGATACAATTGGATTTATATACAGGATTCCGGGCACCCATCCCAAGGTACTCATAGAATAATCCACATTATTGTTGCTTAATTGACCGAAAATTTTTGCAGAGGCAACAGAAGACGGTGTGCATTTCAAACAATGGCTTAAATTTACCCAAGGATTCAGCTAAACAATATATATAATTTGTGGCAGCAGAGGCCTTTGGGGTTGGTAAAGCTAGAAGGTCGTAGCAAGCAGTGGAGAGGCTGGGTAGAGACGGATGTTGAGAGAAAGTACAAAAGACAAGGACACCTTCCTTCCGGGCCTTATCTTGCAGGAGTTGATTCCTTTCTGTGTTCTGGTTCTTCAGCTTTAAAAAGTGTTCTTCCCTGACAGTTATTTATTTATTTATTTATTTATTTATTTATTTATTTATTTATTTTAAAAGACAGTGGTTTGAAAGGACTGTGTAACTAGACTTGCCACTTCTGGGGTTTGGGAATTAGGAGGGATTAGAGGACACACAGAGAGGCGAGCTGGTGACAGTGCCACACTACAGGGGAGAGTAGAGCTAGGCTTCCATACAGCTCATATTGGTGGCAGACACACAACTCTCCTGATATCTGATACTCGGGACTAGACATGCCCATTCTCGGCTTCCCTGTACGAGTCTAGCATTGTTGTAACCAAACACGCACAATGAAATTGTGTCCTCAAAGTTTTGGAGGCCGGGGAGCCCTAAACTAAGGTACTGGTTGGCTTGGCGGCTGATGCTTCCCACCTCTCTCTAGGTGCTCCTTTCTGAGAGTCTACAAAGTTTCCTTCCATCTTCTTTTATAGGGGTTCGAATCCCAGCTGTGGGCATGGGGCTCCTGGTATAATCACTCTCTAAGTAGTGTCTCTTCATGCTAACACATGAAACATTCAATAGATGTCTGCTTATGGAGGGGTGGGGTGCGTAGAAACACTCAGAGGTCTGCCTTCCATTTGTCAAATGGAGCCACACAGACCATCATTTAAGGTTCTCACGGAAACAAGAGGACCATGACACCTCTAAGTGGATGCATATGGCCTTATTGATACATCATGTCTTCTTTTCATCATTGATCTGATTTTATGAGGCCACCCAGAAGCCACATGATGCTTGCAAGTAGCACCTTACTCAAAGGGTTGACCTCTGATGATCACCAAGATAAAATGCACTTGGTGTTCCTTGGCTTCTGTCTCATGTCTTCACAGTCTTTGGGACTCTACAACCGGGGCACTCGGTCCCGCTCAGTCCTAGGCAAACCCAGAAGATCCAGAAAGGAGCAGTACGTGTTCTCTCTACCTGGACAGCCCAGGCTTTAGTAGCACAGGGCTTGTGGAGAAAAAAGGACCACACTGAGGTCAAGCTTCTCTCCATAGTCCCTGGGGAGAGTGGCCTAGAAGCTGGTGGTGGAAACTGATGGGGTATTGGCTAAGTTTTACTTTCTTCCCTAGCTGTTGGTGAAACACTCTCTACCTCTGTCTCTGTCTCTCTTTCACTCTATGTGTATGTGTATGCATATATCTGTCTCTTACCTCTCTCTCACTGTGTGTGTGTGGTGTAGATATGTACATGGACACATATCTGTGTGCATGTGTCGTTCTCCGTTATCTCATACCTCCTTCTCTTGAGATGGAGTTTCTCAGGATTTGTTTTTGAGAGAAGAGTCTCCATATGTAGCCGTGGCCGGTCTGGCCTCCCTTTGTAGATAAGGCTGTCCTTGAACTTACATAGGTCCTCCTGCCTCTGCCTCGAAATTCTGGAGTTGTAGGCATGTGTCACCACGTAAACAAGACAAGGTTGTCACTTAGCCTGAAGCTCATCATTGTTTAAGTTGACTGGCTGTCAGTCATCCTAGTGATTCTCCTGCCTCTGCTCTTCAGAACAATGGGATTACAAAGTCATTTGACCATACCTGGCTTTTTATGCGGATTCTAGAATACAAACTGTGTCTGGATGTAACAGGTCTCAGCAAGTAGACCGTTTCCCGGACACCATGAACACCCTTTTCAGAAATGGTGAATATATGCTGTTTACAAAAAGGAGGGGCCTATTTTTATGTAAAATAAAATATACTGCATTAGCCAAAGTGGCTCCAACAGGAAGCGAACTGTTTTTCATGTGTAGGGTTTGAGTTAGGTTTTAAATAACAAACAGAAGTTATTGTATGCATTTCAATGTGCATCTAGAAGCTAACTTTTCTCTACATGTAGACCCCACATGCACGTGCATAGATATGCACACTCTTAGACATAGACTTGTGAAGATACTTTTGTAGTTCATGCTACTGTGGAGAACCTTGGTGCTAGAATTCCCATGTCCTGGCTGGCTGACCGGTCCCTGAGTGGGGTGTCTTGGTGTCCCACATCCTGGCTCACTGACTGGTCCCTGAGTGGGGTGTCTTGGTGTCCCACATCCTGGCTCACTGACTGGTCCCTGAGCAGGGTGTCATCTTGTTTGGCTGACCAGTCCCTGAGTGGAGTGTCTTGGTTTCACTGTGCAGGTTCTCCTTCACTCAACTGCTCTGGGTCACCTCCATCACAACGCACACAGATGGGACCGCTGCCATGGCTTGCCTTTGGGACCTGTGGCTATCCACTGGATCTGCATCCTTACGGTGCTTCCTGTTCTACAGCATAGAGGAGGGGAAAGGATGACCCTTGCCTTCCTTCCCTCACATTTTGCTTGCTTGTTCCACGTCCTCCTGGCTCCAGGATGCTTGTTACAAACACAGGAGTGCCAGCAAGATGGCTCAGCAGATAAAGGTGTCTGCCACTAAGTTTGATGACTTGAGATCCATCCCTGGGACCCACAAGGTAGGAAGAGAGATGCAACTCTTATAAGTTGTCCTCTGACACACACACACACACACACACACACGCAGAAGAATGCACATGCACATATTTACACACACGTATTCATACATATACACACACATACACAGGCATGTATACACACATACATGCATGACACGTACACACACATGCACACACACATGTACATACACAGGTGTGCATACAGGCATACACATGCACACACTCACACACACATGCACATGCACACATATGCACACTCATGCATGGACACATGCACACATGTGCATGGACCCACACACAAAGTAAATACAATGTAATTTAAAAAAGAAGTGGTAGTAAGAAGAGCAACCTTGGAGATGGCTGCGGGAGGAAGTGCTTGTGATCCCTGCTGGTTATTTTATAAACATCCCTCCATATTCCTCTCTGTTGTGATGACTGATCCAGTGAATGGTGACATTGAACTCACCCATCAGCTCATCAGTTGGAATTGACTTTTTTTTCCCCCAGCAGAAGTCATCTTAGGGGCCATAGGATGATCACGTGAACCCATTGGACAGATGAGAAAACTGAGGAGCAAGTTCCTGAATCCTGCTAACACAAAAGGTCTGCAATCCTGGCCAGCAGATGTCCTTGTGGGAATTCCCGGGTGAGGGAATCCCTCCTGGGGTTTCATCGTGCAGATAGAAGTATGCCAGCAGCACCAACTTCACCTTGCTCTCCTCCAGGCAAAACTGCTCAGGGGCCAGTCTGCATATATCAGCAGAGCCACCAGTCCTTCTGGAAGCAAGACAGCGCATCACTATGCTGGGTTGGCTGCAGGAGACAAAGCAATTTGCATGGATCCTTTGTGAGCTTTCCCTCACAGTGGTACAAACTCATTAAAATCTCATGAAATTCTCCCACAGAACATGTGGAGCAGTGCAAGCTGCCGCCCTAAAAGTTAATATGTGTGCGTGCGAGGGGAGGGGCCGGAGGGGCCGCACATCACGGATTGCTCATCATTGGATCGAGCTGCAGTGGACCAGGGGACCTCCTTAGCATATTTTAATTACTGTCTGGATGCCCCTGTAAATAAATGAGCCGGTGGCTGGAGCTTGGAGCAGTCTGGGGACCGAAGCGGAGGCAGAGGGTCCCAGTGGTCCTTCTCCTTGCTACAGAGCAGAACTTGGGCCTAACTGTAGCAGTAAGAAGAAAGGCTGCTGGCCTACCTGGGATTAATGAGGACCCAGGGAATGGAGGATGGCTCTAGGCTGAAGCTGGGGTCATTAAATCCTGCTGGTCATTAATCCTCTAGAAATGCCCAGGGCTGGGGTTATTATTCTTGGGAGATAAAAAATTCAGGACCAAACAGCACAAGGGCATGCATATTGTGCATTTCTCAGATTGGGCCGTGCTTTGCTGTTAGCAGAGGCCAATCCCAGGGACAAGAAACTGTCTTTTAAATTCCACCACATGGGCATAGATCATCGGTATTTTAAATGGCAATTTACCTAGCATAGCTGCTGTATGTCCACTGTGTGCCAGATACGTGGCAAGCTTGAGTTCCCTTAGCCAGAGAGTATAGGTGACGTGGGGAGACTCACACAGCAGGACAACAAACCACCCTACGTCCACATGATTTACAAATAAGTTCAGCCCCACGTTGGCAGTGATCCAACACCTGAAGAAGTTTGCAACTACAGCCTCTGGGACACACACCCTGTCTCCTTGAAGAGGGGATGGTTGTTTGAGAGCTGGCATATGTGGTTTTGAGTGTTAACATTGACCAAAGCGTCCCTCTGCACACAGCTTTATGTCTCTGTGCCTCAGTTTCTTCATCTGCGAATTGGGGCGGTGGTCATTCCACCTTTAGGGTTGTTGAGCGGACAGGGGAACGATTGTTAATGGAATCCTGGGAACAGGGTCCAGTGCAGAATTGGAAGCCTAGATGTGTTTAAACAAGAAAAGGTAAGCACAGGAAAATGCAGTAAAGGATAAACTAAAGTCATGTGAAAGAAACAACAGGCTGGAGAAAGGGACACTATTCCAAAGACTGTTTAGGTCTTCCATTATCTTCTGTTGTTGTTACTGTTCTTTTTTTAAAAAATCATTGGCATGTCTTCCAGCGTCTGTAGAAACATTGGTACCCACAAGCAATGTTCTTGCCCCTGCAAATTAGATGCCAGAAAGGCCAGTCTTGTGCATCGTTTGACTTTCAGATCTTTTCCCCCTTGCCTCATGAATTCTTTTGCATGTCAAAGAGAAGAGAGGGTGAGGACATGACTGTCAGGCATTTGGTGCATAAGCATGAGGACCTGAGTTCAATTCCCAGCATCCCATGCTGAAAAGCCAGTCGTGGCCATGAGTGCCTGTAATCCCAGTACTACAGAGGTGGGAGGATGCTGGAGGCTTGCTGGCCAGTGTGACAAGGACAACTGGGCTGAGACTGAATGACCGATGACAACTGAGGACGTGGTGAAGAAGCGGGTTCCAAGCAGAGGCTTCAGGGAGGGTAAACGAGGTGGACTGTGCTCGAGATCAGGACAAGTTGACTACGGACAGTGCAGGTGAGGACACGGCATGTGTAATGGTGAAGACAAGGCTGACGGCCAGCATGTGGCAGGTCTGTGGCCCAAGGGAGGGAGTTGGGATCTCGGTACACATATCTTGGACACTGGAGGATAGTTTAGTTGATCACTGATCTACCTGTAGTCAGTTTTCCAGGGAGCCCTTTGGCTGTGGATTCAGAAGAAGCTGGCATGAGGCAGAGGCAGGGGCAGGGGCAGGGGCAGGGGCAGGGGCAGGGGCAGGGGCAGGGGCAGGGGCAGGGGCAGGGGCAGGGGCAGGGGCCAGGGGCAGGGGCAGGGGCAGGGGCAGAGGCAGAGGCAGAAGTAGTTCAGGATAAAGGATGAAAGGGGTTTCTACAGAAAGGTGTCAGAGGAGGGGAGCAACTGATGGGCAGGGAGCATATCCTGAGGGTGAGCATCCATACCTGTCAACCCTTTGTGAATGGGTCTGTTGGGGGTTGACCTGCTTGATCTCTGCCAATGCCACCTGGCTCTAGAAGTTCCTAACACATGCTACCAGGCAGACCAAGTTGTCCATCACAATAACACTCCTGCCAGAGATATCTCACCCTTATAACCTGTGTGTGTGCCGCCTCACAAAGCAAAACAATTGGAAGAGATTCAAGATAAGGCTCTAAAACAGGATATTACCGTGGATTAGTTGTGTGGGTCCAGTATAGTCATGGGGCTCCTTAGAAGTGGGTTGCTATTTCTAGCCAGGGATAGAGGAAGGAGAGTCACAGGCATGCGCGTGGCTCTGGTGTTTTATATGGAAGAAGAAACTATAAGTCAAAGAAGAGATATCACATCTGGATTCTGGAAAAGACAAGACACTGGTCTCTCATCTCAACCTTCCAGAGGAGCATAGTCCTGAAGCTGTTTTGATTTCAGCCCAGTGAGATGACCATTGGCCTCTCACTTCCAGCAGAGTGGAGAACTAAAACACACCAGAAAGCCCGTCAGGACACCTGCCTCCTCATACCATGAAACCCACTCCTTTCATAGCCCTCGTGACTCTCCCCTCTACAAATGACCAATCAGCGAGATGCACGGATGTTAAGCCCTCTACCCAAGGCTATGTAGAGGGCTATCCCCTTCCTTCAACCCCAGACCCCAAAGCATCCCGTTTCTATGCTGCCACTGGCTTATCTGGATCTCGTTCAGCGCTCTTTTTCTATGAAGTCCCACAGAGAGGTCCTTACCTCTGTGAATTGCCACCAAAACACCATGCCGCATGCGCGTGAAACCCTGCTTTCAGTCTTCGGCAAAGCCTGTCATATCACACAAAGATTGTGTGACCTCACTGGTCGGAGGAGCGTTTGCTGCGAGGGTTTCATTTACTGAAGAGTGTATTCTGCTGCACTGTTATGGATCTCGCCACGCAGGCAGCTGTCTAACATGTTGAATAGTCTTTCATCTTGTCAAACACTTCCATTCGCCTCTCTACAGCTTTCTCAGCCAACATGTACACACCTAATCAGTCTCATGCCACTGTCTCCAGACTCCCGAGCCCAATGCACTGCCCCAACCGCTTTCTTAAAGAGACAATCCTCTCTCTCTCTCTCTCTCTCTCTCTCTCTCTCTCTCTCTCTCTCTTTTTCTCCCCGTCAGATTCAAGAAGTGCTGGGCATTCAAGATGCTTTCCGGGTGGTGTGAAGAAAGACAGAGCTCACAGTTTCCCCATCACCAGCATTTCTGCCAGAGCGGCAATATGAGCCTTCTTTGGTACAACAGGCACGCCCATGGGATGATGTCCTTCCTACCATGCTGGCCTGTTCACATGTTCACACACACACCCTATTCAATAAGGTTTCATCAATGAATCCTCCCCCCCCCCCACACACACACCATTCAAGGTTTCATCAATGTATCACACACACATACACACACACACACACACACACACACACACACACACACACACACACACACTGTTAAAGCAGGTTTCATCAATGCATCCCACTCAGTCACGACCTTGACACCAAGTTCAAGGTCTGCAGGAGCAGTGCGCTCACCTGACTTCAGGTCCGACTGTAATACTGGTGGGCATTATTTTATGCCTGTGTGCCTTGTGGTTTGTGGTCTAACCATGCCCCATATCTGATGAGGTCCTAATTATCCTCCAGACTCAGCACTGACATAGAGTTCTTGTGTCTCCTAGTGTGCACGCCCCTTTTCTCAATACTCCACTGCTCTTTGTCTTCTCTATAAACACACCAATTTACAAAATCTTGACACGGGCCTTGTCTGTCTCTGTGAAGCTGATTGCAAAACCATTTCCAGGTCTTCCCGTCTGCCCACGCTCAGAATCTTCGCCACGCTCTTTTGTCTTGCTCTTACCTTCTTTCCCCATCCTGCCCCTAATTTGAAACCATGGACATCATCTTTAGCCAAGGCAAAGGCGGCAGATGTGACGCAGGCAGGGTCTTGAGAAGTGCTGACATGATTGAGTTTGGCTTCTCCTTGTGCATGTCTCCACCATTGCTTGAGAACAGGCCCAGGCTAGCCCTTTGGGAAAGAAGAGGAGAATCCAACCAACAACCAAGAAATTGTCAAGCTTCGGACATGAAAGCGAGCCCATGGAGGGTCAGCAGAGTCACCTTAGAGAAACAACCATCCAGTGGCTCTTTTATGTCACTGAGACTGTTTATTAAGTAGCATCAGTGTGACCAGAGAGAACTCTAGGTGATGGTGTGTTCCATGCAAACCTAGGCTCTCCTTCCTGGTAGACACGGGCTCCAAGCCCATTTGCATCCTCGGGCCCAATACTTAGTAGGAAGCCAATGAATATTTATTGAATTGGATGTAATGTGATTTTCAAATTTTGCACACGATAGCAGCCTTGAATTCTTTATTTTTAATGTGGGGTTTTTGTTATGCAGTATGAAACCTACCATCATTTTTCTTGTATGACTCTGAGTGATAGGATTGCCATTAATAGATTGATCCCTCCATTTGTGCCAAGACAGAGGTGAAAGCCACTTTAACACAGCCCCACGTAAAGCAGGACTCTCTCCAGAACCATGGCTGGGTACGAAATATTAATTAAAACTTCCGATGTATTTCAATGTGAATACATTACTTGCATTCCTTCAGTGAACTGTGCAGTGAACTCTGTTGGGGGCAGAGGTCACTCAAGAGTTAACTGGTGTCCCTAAAGCAGCTCATCAGGAGAGCAAACTGAAGAAACCAAGAGATAAAATGATAGCGGTTTAAAAATATCAACGCAAAGCACAGAGCTTTTTTGGCGACTCACTGGTGGATGGAGGGTTTCTTGGTTGTATTTGGTTTCTTGGCGTGGCATTTCCCATTTAAATTCCTCATTTCCTGCAAACATATCCACACAAAGGAGAGACAAAATGCTCTGTCTTACTGTTTCTTCTTTAATATACATGGCTAGGTATGCATACGCACGCACATTTGCTCACACAGGTATTTGAATTAGCCGGGATGGAAGGAGGTGACTGACTGGCTCCAGCACTGAAGCCCCTTTGACTTTCACAAGGTGCTAAAAGTCAGCTGGGGTCTCAGCTCTGACGAATTTGCATCTCTTTGAATATGACGCTTGAAAAACCCCAGCGATAGATTAAATTTTGCCAAGGAGAAAATGAGAGAGAGGCTTCCATCTCTCAGGTCTGCTGGGAGGATCTTTATGGTTGATTTACTTTTTTAAAATAAATGTTTCTTTATGTGTTTCCTTCAGTTCCTGCCCAGGCTGCCTCTATCATACAAACCGTAACTTCTGTGGGTCCTATCGGCTGGCTAACAGTAAAGTCAACCTGGTCTCAAGTACAAGGTGAAGGGATATTTCAATCTCAGCTGCATATACCTTCTGTGTTTTCTGATTAAAATTTGCAAGCAAACCTTGGAATAAACTCTACCTGACATGACTTCTAAAATAATTTATGCTGTCTGCAAACCTCGGACGGAGGGGATTGATTTGAGTGTCTGTCACTGTATCTCAGATGATCAAAAATGGATCACAGCTTTCAAATGAATTTAATGGCCAAAGAAGATTCTTTTGAAAAATGTCACTGAGGGTAAAACACATGAGCCCTTGTCTGAAACTACAGATGAGTGTGATATTTTCTCATAGAGGTGGTACATATTTATTGTCACAATCTAAAACTACACGAATCGAAAGAAAACAAAGCCCTCATAATTAAGCAAACTAGGGAGACCTGTTGTTGGAATGCGAGAGAATCCTCTCCTGGTCTCACTGTATAGTTGTGCTTTTTAATGTAGGTAAGCATTTTTAATAACAATGCAATTTTGCTCCCTTGTCTTCATTACTCGTGACAATGATGACAGTGTTGAGGATGATGGTGATGATGACGGTGATAGAGATGATGGTGTTATTGTTGCTGCTAAGGGCGGTATGATGATTGTGGTGGCGCTGCTTCCAGGAGGAAATTTGTCTTACACCACACACACACACACACACATACACACACACACACACACACACGCACAGGTCTGCACACACATACACCCACCTACCCGTCACACATGAACAGAAGGACACACCCACCTACATACACGAATGCACAGATGAGCGCACACCATTTTAGTAGCTGTATATAACATGCCTGAGGATAATTTCCTATATCTTCATGTTACATTCTCCAAAGGCATGCCCTTCCTCAGGATGCACATGGTAGCGGCCTTGGACGTAACACTGGAGAGATGACCTATTGTCTTTTAAAGCCACCTCTGTTTCTGAACACTAGGCAGTGTCATTTTGCTCCTTGCGTCCAACTTCCCGGTAAAGTTGAAAAAAGCACTGGGTTCTCACCACGAGATCTGGGCTTGAATCTTGGCTGTGCAATGCACTGTCGGGCTCTACTGGATGGCACCTGTAATCTATTTATAGCTAAGACAAAGTCGGGTATTGTAAAAAAAAATAATAAAGATGTTATGGGTGTGAACAGCTTGCTGCTGACATATTAACAGTGGCCGATGACTACTAATTCTTTACTGGTTATTTATAATAGCGAACCCGTCTGAGGCGGTGTCATTTGTGGCTATAAGCCATTCATTCCACATGAGCACAATAGAACAACCATTATTCATTGTTTGTGACAGACAAGAACATGGTTTGGGCAGGCTCATCGATTTTCTGAGGAGTCTTGGCTGGACACTAGAAGGATCTGACTTCAGGTTCTGAAGCTTCTTGTTAGAAAGAGGCTTGGTTACAAGGTAACTTAGCAACTCCATCAGGGAGTTAAATTCTATAAGGAACATACATAAAAATTACTTAGATTGGGAGATGGGCAGGGTTAGTTTTCAAAGATGGATCTCCATAGGAAGTGTGAGGAGAAGAGATATCTTGAGAAACTACACTAGGGGCAGACTTTGCAGACCCTGCTCTGCATACAAGCACTAGAAGAATAATATATCAGGGTTCTGTTTTATCTGTCAGGGCACAACAAGAGGGGTGGTCAGGGGTGGATGGTCACCTCAGCATTGAGTGAGTGAGCACTTAGGTCCAGCTGAATCGGGCCAGACAGCAGTTGGTTGTTAATGGTGTGTTAAGGTTTGTATATGCTTGGCCCAGGAAGTAAGACTTTTAGGAGGTGTGGCCTTATTGGTGTTGGTATTGCTGTGGGTGTGGCTTTAAGATCCTCATCCTAGCTGCCTGGAAGTCAGTATTCTGCTAGCAGCCTTCAGATGAAGATGTAGAACTCTCAGCTCCTCCTGCACCATGGCTGCCTGGATGCTGCCATGTTCCCGCCTTAAACTCATAAGCCAGCCCCAATTAAATGTTGTCCTTATAAGAGTTGCCTTGGTCCTGGTGTCTGTTCACAGCAGTAAAACCCTAACTAAGACATAGTGGAAGCTCAGACATATTTGTAGAACCAGGGATCTGGATTTGCGAGTTTTGAGTGAAAAGAGGGCAGTGAGAATGTGGAGGTGTCTGGGTGTATTTAGGAAAGAAGAGAGGGATGGTGAGACCGGAACTTGAGGAAGTTGCCTGTTAGGGTCAAGCTTGAGTGAGGGGTTATTAGTTCAGGTGGGCTCAGATACGCCGTGTGAGCCCACAGGATGGACAGCTTCCCCATTACTGAGAGTATTGTGATGGTAAAAAAAACATGTATAGAATATATTCCAGACTGAAACTGTAAAACAACACGAAGCCTCAGAGCTTCTGTTCTGAATGCCGATCTAACGACACAGGAGTCAAGAGCTAAGCTGTGTAGACTTTGAGTCCGATTAATCCTGGTACGTGATGTTCTTATTTACTTGTGAAGATTTTTTACACTAAAGCTTATTTTAAAAAAAAATGGCAAAAGTGGGCAAAGGTCTCTTCTTTCTTCCTGGTGGCTCAGAAAATCATCCCGAGACACTAAGGTCTGGGTAATTGCCTTCTGGTGAGGTTTGAATACACATGTCTCCCATGGGCTCATGTGTCTGGAGGCGTTCTTTGGAAGGTTGCAGAACCTTTAGGATGTAGAGGCTTGTGGAAGAAAGTGGGTCACCAGGGGTGTGGGTGTGGATCTTAAACATATAAAGCTTTACCTCACTTTTCATCTGATATCTGTTTCCTGACCAACCCAATGTGACAAGCTAAATCAGAATCTTGCCCCTGTAATGGACACCATCTCAAACTGTGGGCCTGGATATGTTTTGCTTTTCTCAGCTGCTACATGGCAGCTATGTGCTCACAGCCGTGGTCACTAATACAGCTTCTGAGAACGTGGTGAGGAGAAAGAGGTATGTATTCGTTTTGCTCCCTAGTTTTGCTCTCCGAGGTTTCCTTTACCAGTAGTGAGGAACAACCTGAAAATATTCAGCAGAAAGTTCTAGAAACAATCAAATGACATGCATTGGAGTGGCTCCTAATTGTTCCGTTTTGTTATTAGTCGCCAAGGCCAATTTATAAACTGAACTTTAATATAAATGTGTATATATATATATATATATATATGGATGGACTCCCACATCTTTTTTTGGGTTTGTATATAAATGTATATATATATACATTTATATTAAATGTATATATATATATATATATATACATTTAATATATATATATACATTTAATATAAATGTACACACACACATACACACACACACACACACACACACACACACATATATATATATATATATACACACATACAGCCTAATGGCCTAATGTCAGCCATGGTTTCCTGAATCCTCTGGTACCTCTTGATCTCTGTCCTCATGGATGAGAAGTTGGCTGCACATAGATACTTAGCATTCAGATGTTAGGACTATCTATCACCCATGTCCACATCTCACTAGCCATAAGTAATTGCTGCCTGATGTCAGACCAGGGAGGTCAGACAAGGTGACAAACCCAGGAAGAAGTGACATGGTAGGTAACAGTTGTGTCTGCCACCCTCTTGGATGGACTCCCACATCTTTTTTTGGGTTTGTAGGCACATTGAACCTAAGTCAGTGTTGGTGGAAGTGCCCTGGGTACTGAGTAGCTCTCCTCAATTGGGAGAAGAAATACTAGAGACAGGACAGGAACTAGCATCTTGGTTCCTACCCAAGAGGCTACCCTGTGGAGTCCAGCAGAGGCCACTCTTATGGAAAGCATGGACCAAGGATGGTCCAGCTGTCTGGTGGGGCCCACTGGCCTAGACTAAATTCAAACCAGAATGCTTCTCTGTTCAACCAATTTTGCTACAGTCCATCCCAACTCTGTGTCTTGCCACAGACAGGCCACTCCAAGAATACCAAGGCTGGATTTAGAAATCAAGGCAGAAGTGTGTACCCTGAAAAGGTGAGGTTCACTTCATCCAGGGTTCACCTCTGTTCCTAACACCTCAGACACAGGTTTCTGTGACGCAGCTGTCACCTACAGGATTGTGACTGGCATGATCCTGTTCTGCCTCCGGTTCTGACAGGGCAGACCTCCAGGAATAAGGGAAGGACCCAGCTGGGAGGACTTTGGAGGGTGTCCCTCAATGTCTTCTTGGTCTGTCATCTCAGCCTTGGTTCTGACGAGTCTGAATGGTTCTGAGGTTCTTGTTCTTCCTGACAGGAGTCACGATGAGTTCAGTTCAGTTCTGCCGCCATTCTTCCGAGGACTCTCCATGCTAATCCTACTGAGAATTTGCTTCTATTATTGAGGCCATAACAAGTGTGACATCCATAATAGATGTTGTAATCTTGTTGAGTCCTCAGGACAACTGTGTGACATTCAGCGGGACCCACTGAGATTATCTCAGATTTTTTCTTCAGGTGACAAAACAAAACAAACAAAAAACCAAAAAAATCCCCAACAACAAACAACAACAACAACAAAAACAAATCCAGAATTTGATGTGACTCTAAGGACCATTCTCTTGGGCTTTGGTTGGGGAACTTTACCATGAGCACATTCTGATCTGGAGATGAGTAGTGGTGAGAAGACAGACAAACAGACAGACAGATAAACAAGCACACAAGAGGGACACAAGCCATGCCTCATGAAGCCTAAGAGTAGACAAGAAGAAAAGGTGGGGGTTGGGTGGAAACCAGGCCGAGGAAGTGGGAGTTCTGGGGATCCATGGAGAAGCAAAGGCACAGACTCGTGGTATGTAGGGGTCAGACTGGCCACAAATGGTGTTCAGTGAAGAGTCATAATGTGTGATGAAGGAAGGAAGAATAAATCGGTGTCCTGGGGTCTGACCTCACCCCTAGGGGGCATCTGAACTGTCAGGCTTGATGCTTAATATCTACCATAAATCTCTCTCCCAGGAAAGCTCCACCATGTTTGGGGATATTTGAGACAAGTGACACAAAGTGCATTTTACTAGCACCCACAGATACTGGCATGAAAAGGCTTCCCTGGTTCCCAGGGCCATGGAGCTCACAGGGGGAGAAGGAGTGGCAGCAGATGCAGCATCTGGGTGGGGAAGTCAGGCTGAGTGACAAGAGGCTGGGGCTTTCCTCTGCTCTCTTGCTACCCACTGAGTGTCCCAGAAGATCTGAGGCCTCTGAGGACAACATGCATCGTCTGTACCAGAGGGGTTTCGGTACTTGTTTGGCAAGATCAGCCCTGGCAGACCTCAAGGCCAGCAAGAACAGGGATTACGTCACTTGGTTGTGTACAGAGTCTTCCCACGGGCACCACCATCCTGCAAATGAGAACGCAGTCAGCACCCCAGCTGGTGGAAGGTTATCAGGTCAGGGACAGAGAAGCCATTATTGTACTATTGGACGCTACTATACGTTGTACACTAAGGCTCAGAAGGTGAAATCTCTCTCCTAATGGCACCCATCTTCCCAGAGCTGATCAAGGACTTCCTTCATATGAAACCACGCCATCATACCCCAGCCCATGAAAGCAAGCTTGCTCCAGCCCATACGGAACACACTGTGTGTTAACGGTCCTCTCCGAGCCTTTTACAGTGTTCGCTTATTTACGAACTGTCCTTTCAAAGGCCAACTGGCACCAAGTCTCTGGAAAAAAAAATTAATCTTCTCCTTGCACTTAGGATGTTGAATGAACATCTCACATTGAAAGCTGGCTGGGAATGAATGCTTCACTTGCTATAGCACAAAGCTGGGCTTTAAAAATAAACAGTGGCCCTAGATGACAGTTATAAGGACAGCAATGTCTGAAACAAGCCCAGCTCCCAGTCAGATCCCCACGGCTGACACGCCTACCTTTAATATGTTGTCTTTAAAACTCCACTTCCCTACTTCATTAAAATCGCGTACCTAACAGGAGCCATGTTGTAAACAGAATTTATTCTTGAACTCAGCTTTGCGTACAGCTGTTGGCACAGCTGTGATTCAGTTTCTGGGCCCCAACAGCTTTGTTATGTTTTGTATTTTGATCAGTGGTGCCTCTTCCGACTCACTGCAGGTTTCATTCATGAAAAGTCTCTCGGTTCTGGCCTGCCTCGGAGACACCATTCTCCAGTAACGCCATGAGATTATCAGATTCCCTGTCCCAGATGTTCTGCTGTTTCTGACACGGGAACTCGGTGGTTTTCTTTTTGAACATTCGTTCATTTATCGTGTGTGTGTCAACACATGTGTGTGCCGTGGTACATGTGTGGAGGTCAGAAGACAATGTGGCAGTTGGTTCTTTGCTTCCATCATATGGGCTCTGGGACTACCACGCAGGTCACCAGGCTTGGCTATAAGCACCAATCACATACATAGACTCTAAGTGTTAGACGTGGCATAAGGCAAGGTTGTGGTTCAGTGTGAACAGTCTCTCACAGAATCAAGTGTTTGAACACTTGGCCCCTAGCTGCTGGTGCTTTTTGGGAACAATGTGAAGACTTGAGGAGGTGAAGCCTTGGAGAGGAAGGAGGTCACTGAGGGCAGGTGCTAAGCCTGGTTCTACTTCCTGTCCGTTCTCTGCTTCCTGAGTGCAATGTGACCAGCCAGCCTCTCCCCTCCTGCCTACCCATGCCTTCCGTTCCTGGTTGCTGCCATGGGCTCCCAGCTATGTGGAATCTATCACCTCAGGAATCATACGTCAAAATAACACCCCCTCACTTAAGTGGCTCTTGTCAACTTATTTTATCGCAGCAACAGAGAAGTAGCCATTGCAGGTCCTCTGGTACACAAGATGCTGAGCTCGGAACATGGCTGCATTTGATGTGAGCTGGAGGAACTATTACAAATCAGAGGCGGAGAGAATGAAACACCCAACCGGGATGCAATAGAGGCACACCGTGCACGGTTATGTTTTAGGTACAGTATGTTTGCACGTTGGCAGTGACTGAAGGACAAGCTGAAGTGTCAAATATGGAAGCAATCCAAAGAGAGGATGGAAGGCTTGGCTGCCACTTCTGGTACTCGGGATCTGCTCAGACTGCTACAGGGGGAAATGACCAGTCACTTGGGAATATTCTACATGTCCCGCAATTCAGATACCTCATTATTTCCTCAAACTTGTACACAGTGGCTTCCTTCATCTTCATCTCTTGGCAGTGTATTTCTTCTCATGGATTTTCACCTGTTTGTCTATCTCCCGACTTCTTTGGTTTTGCATGTATGCACACATGCACACACATATTATATGCACACACACATACACACACACAGAGAGACAGAGAGAGAGAGACAGAAACAGGCAGACAGACAGAGACAGACTCCCTGGTCTGTGAACAGCACCCTTCTTTGCTTTCACAGACCCATTGTCCTCTTGCTAAATTGAAAACACAGACACTGGTGTGTGTGAGGTTTTCCATAATAGGAAAACAGTCATTTGGATAGTTGGCCACCTTGAATTCACATCACTCAAGTTCTTAAAACGGCTTGGATCCCTCTTTGACTTTCTTCTTTCATCACAGTTCTTACAGCAGGGGAATGTCTTCTGACACAATGGCAACAGCATGCTATTTTTCCTGCAATGCTTGTAGACACAAAAGCCTACCGTCTTCTGACCTCTCTTTTGTACCATCTTTGAGAAACTCCACTGTGATAAACCAGAGACAGTGTGTCCCCTTGTCTTCCTTGATTCTGTCCCCCACATCTTTGCCTGGTAGATAATGACTCCCGCCCATCACTAAGCCCTAAAACCAAGGTGATATCCATGTTCCTGTTGTGTTTAGCAATGGGGACCATGTTGTTGATCAGATGCTGGGATCAAGGTGCTGATGATTTGCAGACGACATCTTACTGGTACAATGGCATCTCCATGGTACCACACCAGTGATGGGTCCTTGTCAAAAATAGTCTATTCAAAATGAAGCCAACCATGCTAAGGATTAAAAAAAAAAAAACCCTCTGGCTAATTAGGATGGTGCACACATGTCCTTTCTACACTAAGAAAGCTGAGGAAGGAGGATCTAAAATTGGAAGCTAGCCTGGGCTACCTAGAGAGACTCTATCTCAAGAGAGAGAGAGAGAGAGAGAGAGAGAGAGAGAGACAGAGAGAGACAGAGAGAGAGAGAGAGACAGAGAGAGACAGAGATAGAGAGATATACAGAGAGAACAAAGCAAAACAAACAATCAAACAATCAAACAAAACCAAAGAAACTTCTGACTAAACTGAATGAGGCAAAGAAAGAAATAAACACACTCAACCAAGAAAAAAAAAACAAAAAACAAAAAATAAAAACAAACAAACAAACAAAAAACCAAACTTTCTGAGTTGGAGGGTGGGACTTCGGAGACTAGGTTCTCTTTCAGTTGCAAGAGTTCTTCTTATATAAAGATGTGACCTTAGTAACAAGCACTAATTTGCTGCCAGCATGCCTGTCACACTGGCTGTTGCCTTCACTGGAAGTTCACAGGGTAGAAATTGCCATGGTTCTCCCTTTATCCAAATGGAAGAGTTAAACTAGCCGCTGGTCCCTACACAGACCCAGCAAAGCCTTGCAGCCACGGCTCCAATTCTGCAGTATCTAGGTCCTAGCATCCGTGGTCTTCCCTGGAGAACCCCACAGTTCTTCAAGAGCATGAAAAGCCCCCTGTTAAGAGGAATGACTTCCCTCAATGCTATTCCAGGAATCTCATGGCTGCTTAGTCCTGTGGTGATAGAGGTTCAGGTGGTAATAGACATGCGTCATTCCCCAGTTACATCAACTGTGACTCATTCCCCTGTTAGGGTCAAGTATGGTCTAGAAGCCACTTTTTAGGCCAGAGTCAAAGTCATGGAGACTGCTTGAAGATTGCTCAGGTTGCCCGTGTTCTAATGTGCTTCCTCTATGATTCCCAGCTGCAGAGAAAATGACCATTCAGACAGAAGATCTTGTATACTACGCCCATCCTCAGTATCAGAGGTCGATGTGGAAATCTAGTAATTGTCTGTCTAGCTGTGGGCACATGAAACCTGCCTGGTTGCTCACTTCAAGTCAAGATACCAGTGATTTTTCATAAACTATTTAATCAAAAAGGCAGCTTGGACAGGCTCTTCCAAGATGATGTTTCCCTTTAGGATATTGTTTCTCCCTGTCAATCCAGATTCTTTAACAATGTTAGCCACTCAATGCCGTACCACTTTCTCATCTCCACCCATGGGCTTTACCAAGCTCTTGGAGTTTGGAAAATGTCTGCTTTTCTCCTCCAACTTGAAACTGTAAGATCAGCATATACACCTGCTGCTCTTGGAAGATCCACCCAGGATAGGACATATTTAGCAGTAACACCTCAGCACTAAGACACGGACCTTGTCCCGAGGACAAGCATGTTCTAGCTGAGAATGGAAAACAGCCCTGAAAACATGAGTTGGACGGGGGTGATATGCAGAGTCCAGTCAGAAGAGAAACGGGATGCTTATTTCATGGGTGGAGAGGGCACATGCTGACTATGATTCCAAATACCCAAGACACCATTTCATTCAGTGTTTAGCTTTATTTTTGTATCATTTGACCACATCTCTTACTTCTTTCGGGATATGAAGTTCGCACAATAAAGACCAGGCAGCCATAGTGGGAGATACTTGACAGGCGTGGTCTAACCCCTAAGACTCTGAAACATAAACATTAGACAAGTAAGGAGACGGTAGGATCCAGGCTTCCAGGACTCACACATGAGCCTTGATGTTTGCAGGGTCTGTTTCCTCTCTTCAAACCTTGTCGTACCTCTTAGCTTTTAATGATTATTATGGCTGTTCTGCGAATAAGCAACCATGTTCTTTCTTATCACCAAGCCCAGCAGACAAAGCTTTTTATATTCACCAAAGCTTAACTTATTTAAATTATATTGGCTACCTAGAAGTGGGCAGGTTTGGGCTTAATCACTCATTCGTCTGGTTTTGTATTCTACCGCCGTGCATCACTCTGGGAACTAGGGATAACTGTTATGACTGAGATTTTTTGTCCATGGATTATTAACTTTTTTTCCTGAATTGCAATTCATGGATTGTTGGTTCTTTCTTTCATTATTGATAATCAACATTTGATAAAAACCTAAGTAATGTTCAGCCAAAGTAAGTGCACTGGATTCCAGTGTTTGATTTAGTCATCAACTTTGGCTGGGTGCTCCCCAGGCTTCACTTGACTACATCTTTCAGAGTCCAAGCCATGGCTGGTCACATGACACTCCCTGCCTGGCCTCCAGTCACCTCTGCCTGCTGAACATCCTGGCTTCTCTTTGCCCATTCCCTTTATCCTCTGTTTAGAAGATGGTGTGACTCACTTTGTACTTCTCGTATGCAGTCCCTTCTAATCTCTGTGGTTTACCCAGGTTGATACGCTCACATAGTCTTAATTTCGATGTCTAACTTGAGCTTCCAACTGACATATTCAGATGCCTATGTGGATCAATGAAATATACTTACCCACTGCTTATATGTTTTGAAGGCGCCGTGAATACAGCAAAGAGAAGACTTTGGATAATTTATCTACCGGTAATATTACCAAATACATCCGGGTGCAGCATCTATGAAACCTACTCTCTAGTTTTCCCGACTTCCTAATAAACAGCCATCGCTACAGTTTTGCATGCCAGAGACCTGAAATTTGTCACAATGCATTCATTTCTCTTACCTCCTGACTCTAGTCTCTAGCAAGTTCCACCGATCCTCTTCGACAATTTCTTGAACTTCCTTCTACTCTTTCTCAACAATGTTGCCGCTATAAAGGGTCCAGAAAGACTTTTGTCATCCCAAGATCAAGTGAAGTCAGTAGATTCTCCCGACTTCCTGTCTTCATACCGAGAGTGACCTTGACACTAGGCCGTACCTCTCCTTGATGGTGAGTGACCATTGGTGTTTTTCTGTTGCACTAAGATGTTGTCAGTTTGCATGGCTACCTGTACATCTCTGGGTGAACCGGCCAGTGAGCAGAACTCTGACGTCAAGGCATCCTTCCTGATTCACCTATTGACCTTCAGCCATAGCTGTTGAAGATATCAGTACTCTGCCTACCTCAAAGTCTTCATGTACACAGTGTGCACAGCCTGGAACATTACTTTTCTATTTGTTGCGTGACTCCTTCTCAGTCTTCTAATTTGAGTTTAATGGCCTCAGCCATTTAAAAAGACATCTTATTTGGCTAATTTTTTTCCCTATCCCAGTTTTCCATTTTTTTTTTAATAGATTGTATCACAACTGTGATTATTTAACAGATTTTCGAGTTTGCGTTTTTAACTCTCCATAACCTCAATACAGGCAGGCACAATGATAACTTGTCCGTTGGTTTTATTCCATTTATATGCATCTGATGCCCAGCATACAGTGGGTCCACTCAGAGTTAGTGCTTGCTCATTAAGTGGATACTTCTCTGCCACCTGAAAGGCAGAAAACTGAAATTTTTACTCATATTTATTCAGATACTTTAAGACTTTCCATTTAGTAAGAAGAGGTACAGCCTACTCAGCAACGTCTTTTAACACAACTGAGCTGTCGTTCAATGAGGAGGGTTTCTCTCTATGTGGCCGTCTAGTCACTGTGAGCACCTTTCCTCTCTGGTCTTCAGGAGGCTCACAGGAAGAAGTGTTTCCAAGATTCTTCCTGAGGCCTCTGGATTCCAGCACTTGAGAGTTTGCTCTTGTGAGTTTTAAGATTAATTTTTTTTTTTAATTTTCTGTGTGTGGGTGTTTCTTCTGCTTGTATGTCTATGCACTCCATGTATGCAGTACCCCTGGCAGTGAGAACAGGCTATAAGGTCCCTGCAAATAAATTTATAGCTGGTTGTAAGCCTACCCATATGCTGTTTAGACGCAGGCTGTCCCTGTCTCCAGACTCTGAAGACCATAATCAGATGGGGCCAGGGTACCTGATTTTGCTATTGCAATGAATTGATTACTTGTTTATCTATTTATTTATAATTTAATTTTATTTTTTGAAGAAAGGAGTGTAAAATCATCAGGGTGTTGCTCTGAAGGATGAAGATGAAACATGCAGTCTTATAAGATGAAATCCGGGACCAGAGTTTATGTAGTCAGACGGCTATACCAGTGCTAAGCTAGGCTGCCCCATATACATGTAGAGGTAAGTGTTGGCCCCTGTCCCTCTTTACCATGCACTCCTCTCAGGGATGCTAAACCTGACTTACTTCCTACTGAACAGGGTAGCTTCTTCTAGTCTTTAGCAGGCAACTGTACTTTATCAACATGTCCCCCAAACCTAATGGACAAGTTTGAAAGTTTCCATCAGTCTTGATGTCCTGAGCACTGTCTATGCCAACAAATCAATGATTCCTGCCTTTGCTGATGCTACAGACTTTGTTGCTGCTGCATCAGAACCATGGGATTCAGCCCTCTTTTCTTCAGAGCTCTGTGTGATACAGGGGCCTTCTTCCATACCATCCCGTTAAAGCACTTCAAGCTCCTCTCCTCACTCTGGCTGATAGGCAAACTCTTTATGAGAGAGGCAGGCTGGTGGCAACCTCAAGGAATCTGAGAGGAGAGCTGGAGGTGAGGCCACACCCAAGGCACCTGCATCCAGTCCTGGGGCGTCATGTAGATCTCAGAGTCACACAGTCTGTTGATATATGGATACTAGGAGTGGACTGAAGATAAGGAGACACTTCACAGACCCTATCACGTATGTCCAGGGAGCCTCACTTTTCCTACCATTCATTGCCTTAGTCCTTACCTGAACCACCCAACAATTTTATGCATATGTAGTCGGCCCTAGTCATCTGCAGATGCTATATCTATGCATTCAGTCAAAATAATAGGATCAAATATGTTGCATGAGGAAATTAATTAGAAATTAAAAGATGCATCATATAGATGATGTGTTGACTTTTTTTTTTTTGTCTTTACTCTCTGAACAACATAGTGTGACAACTACTTATATACTGTTGAGAGTTACATTGCAATAGGCTATGGAACTAGGTTTAACATATACAAGAGAATGTCTGTATGTTATATGCAAACGCTACAGCATTGTAAAATAAAGATTTTAAGCAGTTTCTGACATTGGTCTCCATGGCCGGTGGTTGATGGCTCAGATCCACTCCCTGTAGATAGCAATGTTGATATACTCACACTTGTTGATCTAAATCTGAGTTGAAGGGATTTTGAAAAGACCAGGGAGTACAGGCCTGATAGGAGAGTTTAAAGAGCTGAGAACAACTGAATTTCTCCAAATTACAGAAGCTCACACACTCTCTTGTCCTCTACTTATTGTTGGCACTGAGAAACAGGTTTTGGGCTCCCAGAGATAACAGTCAGTGTCCGTGACTCCTGGGAAGGTCCCGAGTCAGTTTTGTAGCTTGCTCCCTCAGCCAGGCTCAGAGCCGCTCTCTTCCACTATTGCTGTCCTCTGGTGACCTTCACTTTTG
>NC_133430.1:12316113-12353613 GCF_011762505.2 Arvicanthis niloticus | reverse complement strand
TTGTGGCTTTCGTTCATCTTTAGGCTCTGCAGTGCAAATCACAGGGACATCCTCTCAGAAGTTTGTTAGAACAGCTGTGTGTCCTTGTAATATGAGCATCTGCCCTCTTGCCTGTACCTAGAGGTCAGAAGCATAGTTGAGGCTTCTGAAGGCAGGCTGGCTGACACCAGAGAACTGTGAATCAAGGAAGAGGCTTCAGTGTCTACAGTGTCCCTCAGCTTCAATAGGGCCGGTTACCACTTTAGAAGATGATCTGAACCTTTTGAGCTTCAGGGTCGTCGTGTTCAAAGTGGAAATGACATTACTTGGTCTGGTTGTTAAGTGGTAAGGAAGAAACCTGCACTGGCCATCATGGACCTAAAGTACAGTGAGCTCTGCTTCTGCAGTGACCATGGTGCTGTTGAAGATGGTGATGTTGATGGTGGTGGTGATGATGAGGATAGCTGTGATGATGATGATGATGCTAATGGCGGCAGTTATGATGGAGACGCTGATGATGGTGATGGCGGTAATGACAAAGGCTACCATTCCCTTGAGAGCAAAAGAGGACAGAACACCTGGCATGTATCTGGGCCCTTTCTTCACTCTGTCCATACTTCCTACAATATAGTGCTTATCACCACTTCAGTGAATGCCATCATTATTATTCTTAAGCTGATGACCTAGGCTCTCAAGAAATGTTGAGCCACACAGCCATTGAAGAACTCCATGGTTAGCTAGGATACTGCTGGAGTTTGGCTGGAAAGGGGGAGAGGGCCTCTTATTTTACTACACGAACTAGAAAAATATTGCTAAATATCTCCAGGAGGGAAAGGATTGCATCCCAGAAGAATGTGTCACTTTACCATCTAGAAGATGGACAGCTTTCTTGCCCTACTGCATACATAGTCGCAAGATGAGACATGCAGGTTTCTAGAAGTCATTTCATCCCCTGGAAAGATTGTAGATAAACAAGGTTGGTAGAGCAGAGGTGTTAGGAAGATACCTCAGTTGATAAAGTGAATGTTCTGTAATGGGGGAACTTATATTTGGGCATCGGAACCATGTAGAAATTTACAACCTTATTGATGGGAAGGTAGAAACAGGAAGGTCCCTTAGATTGCTGATCAGACAGCCTAGTTGAATCGTTGAGTTCCAGGCCAACAAAGCAAACACATGCTCCCAAACACTAATCCATTTTACCACCCCCCCCCCCCGAAGATTTAAACTTTAAGGCTCTGGAAAGAGTTACAGGTTCAATGAAAGAGTGAAAGACAATGTTTATCATGGGCTGTGCTACTGCTCAGATCTCGTGCTGGATAAGATAGAGAGTGTCTTGGTCACTGTTCTATTGCTGTGACGAGACACCATGACCACTGCAACTCTTGTAAAGGAAAACGTTTAATCGGGGCTTGGCTCAGTGGGCAAGAGCACTTAACGTGCAAGCATGAGAACCCGAGTTCAAATCCCCTCAGCCCCACAAAAAAAAAAACCAATATTAGTCATTTATGTGCTTATAACACCTTGAAACCTCAAAGCCCGACTACACTGACACACTTCCTCCTGCAAGGCCACACCTACTCCAAGAAGTCCACACCTCCTAATCCTTCTCAAGCAGTGCCATTTCCTGATAACTAAGCATTCAAATATTTAAGCCTGCAATGGGGGACACTGTCTTTCAAACCACCACAGGGAGCCATGGAAGGATTTTGAGCCAAGCCTTAGCATGGCTGGATCCATATTTTGATCACCACTTTCATATCTCGGACTGCTGACATCTCGGTTTGCATTTGTGAACAGTTTAATACCCCCCCCTTTAATTCTGATCACTTGGGTGTATCAAAATTTATCTTGAGCTCCTCTGAATAAGATGCAGGGTTTGTCTAGAGATACTACAATCAAGCTCTGCCTCCATGGATATTATCTCTTATAGTGGAGATGACGGCATCTGGGGATCATAGTCTGACTATCAAGTTGGCTATCACCATAGGTGTCACTGAAGCTGGTTTATTTTGCAGAGATAGATGCTTGGGGGACAGTCTGGGTCTCTGCTTCTCAGACCCAGAATAGCATATCTGTAGGACCTCAGAAGCCTACTGTCTCACAAGCCCGCCCAACTCCTGACAATCTGGCTGAGAACTGCGATAACCCTCTGCCTCCTATACGTGGGACCTTCCCATGGGCAGAACAGAGCACCAGTCAGGACAGAAAGTCTAAACTTGTAGCTTTCAGCTTCAGTTTCCTGTAGCCAAGAGATTCAGGATAATTTTGGGGATGTCTAGCTCTCTTCTCTGACCACTGTCCCTGTCACAGAGGTCAGTATAGAATTCATACAAGGACAGTTACAATGTTTTCTTCGTGTATTTAACCACAGCCAAAACCAGTGAGGACCAGCAGATGATCAGAGTAGTCAAGCAGTTGTCCATGGGGTGTAAATTCCCTCGGCACAATGACCTTGATAATCCGTTTAACTTGAGTCTGAACTAAATACTACATTCTTATTAGTTGGTTGGGCAACTGACTAGTGGGGACCTTTAGCTTAATGTTCGTTTATGACCAGTTAAAACTTTTCCATTGAGCATTTTCAAATATGAGAAGTATAACTTTGTGACCCAGGACGGTCTCCAGTAGGTGGTCATCATGCTCTGTCAAAACTCTGTGCTGTGTGGATCTTAGTACTGATCAGTATGGTTATAAACCGTTAATGCTAACAAATCGCTGAGGTGTATGGAGCTCCAACAGCAGCACCCAAGATATGTGTGCCTGCTATTAATGCTGTAACTTGGAGTCCAGACCCTGTCCACTATGGGGCTCTGCCACTGTTGAGCAGCTTGCCTCTGTTGTGTTCAGGCAACTGTTAGGATGCAGTTGAGAACATAGAGTAGAGTCATCGCTAATGAGGAAATTTTGCAGAAGGGACCCTCATCACTCTGCTCCATTCTATTAGTGAGAGCTCAGCTTGAGGCCAGTGTGAACAGACTGAAGCTGTGGAAAGCATGTGCAGAAGAGCAGGAAGCTGACTTTGGCCAAACAGCAGTCTCTTTGCTAACATATGTAGTGTGTGTGTGTGTGTGTGTGTGTGTGCGCGCTCGTGTGTGTGTATGAATGTATATGTAAGTGCATGTCTTTCTGTGTGAATGTATATGAATATATACACATATACTAGGAACGTGTGTGAATGTGTGAATATGAGTACATGTGTATATATGTATGCATACCTGTGCATAATAGTGTCTGTGCATGTATGTGTAGTATGTGAATGTATATGTGGGTATATGTATATACTTACGAGTGTGTGTGTAGGCATGTATGTGTCTGTGTGTCTAGGTGTGCATATGACATTGTATGTGTGTATATCTCTATGGGTATATATGAATGTGTGTTTTAGTGTATATACATGTAAGTGTATATTGTTTATATAAATGTATTATGTTAGTAGGTGGATATGCACACTTGTGTGTATATATTAGTCTCTGAGAATGTGTAGGTGTGTGTTACATGCACTTTTCAACATAGATTTGATTGGAGAACTTATAATTCTCCAATACACAAATTTCATATTGGAAAGACACAGCTTAAGTCACTTTAATAATAACTATTTTATTTCTGGCTTCACAAGACTCGGTTGCCATTACTGCTTTAGTTTGTCCTTCTGTTGACTTGTTTGCACTGAATAAAAGAGACAAGTATCTTTGAGGGTCTACTCTGCACACAAACTCTGCCCAGTAGGGTCCATTTCACTGGCCCCTGGTCTTTCACAGATGAGAGCATGGAGGCGGATACAGCAGCATTATGAAGGGTGACTTCGAAGAGAGAATGTGAACCCAGGTTTTCCCACTCATTCCTGTAGCCCTTCCCCGAGGGAGTTGCATCCACCACCCAAAGTTTGTGGATACTATGAGGAGTAAGGATAGTCAAGAAGTGGTACAGACCACAGGGAAAGAGCTGGTGCCCGTATCAAATGCCCAGGATTCCCACACTCCCACATGGACACTCTCAACACCGTGTCGAACATGGAACTTCTAGGCTATCTTTTGCCGTTTCTCCTTTAGGTACCTTCTAAGGTGAAATAACAAGTGAAGTGGGTGTGATGTTAGGTAGAAGTCCACACTGTGTACAAAGATGACAGGGTGGTTCAGGTCATGCCCAGCAGGGAGTGGATGTCATGAGGAGCAAGGGCCAAGCTCTCTGCAGGCAACAGCCACTGCAGTGTAAGCAGAAATAAGGTTATGGTGGCCTTGACTTCCAGATTGCCAGTGGAAGCTAAAAATCAAGTTGTAAAACTCCTGTGTTAAATATTAGATCAAATGGGGGAAAAATAACAAGGTCAAACCAGTCCCCGGTGGAGGCACAATTCAGCACCAGGGACAGCGGCTGGGCCCTCAGCTTTACCTGCTGCTGTGCAAGCTTGCAGGCCCTCTCCTTAGCCCCTCCTCTTTGTGCTCTGCACAAAAGCCACAGCTCTGCCAAGGACACGGATCCTCCAGCTGCCTTTTGGAACGTCCCAGGCAAGTACGGGACAAATCTAACTCAACCCTCAGCCAACCCAAAAGACAAAAGGCAGAAGAATTGACTATAGACTTTGGGGAAAAGCCCAGCTCTCCAGGGTGGAAGGCAGACACATGCCTTCCGCAGCAGCGTAATTGGGATCAGCAAAGAAATTCAGACACCCACCCTGTCTGTGTTGGCATATGATATGATTGCACCCCACGAGGTGCAAACCTCAGGGTGTGTGTGTGTGCGAGCGGGCCTGTGCATGCACACTTGATGCGATATGCTTGCACCCAATTTTCCAAGTGACATCTAACTTGAAGTTGATGAGATGAGATATTGTGTTTTCTTTCTTTCTTTTTTTGTTTTTTTTTTTAAATGTAACCAACAACAAACTTTACTGAATGTAATTTTAGCGAGGGTACGAGATTGCCAAGGTGCAGTACGGGATTGTGTAGTGACTGTTTTGACAAAATAGTGTATATGTGTGTCTGTGTCTGTGAGCATGAGGGAGGCAAGAAAAAAATAGCGACATATACTTTTTAAGGACATGAAGGGAGTAAAAGAGGGATAACAAAATTTAGATTGGGAAGCTGTTGGTGTCTACTGTTGTCTTGAGTTTTCTGGGAAGCTTTTTATCTAAATAAAGAGGCACCCAAATATTCAGAAAATTCTTTAAACATTCTTTTATCATATATCCACAGAGTCTGTTTCTTGATGGGTAGCCTTGGCTATGCCTAGATCCCTAGGGCATGGTCCCCACATTTCAAGGCCCTACAGTCCATTGAGACTAGTCATGTGGGTCTGTGGGGGCCTCCATCCATCCATTCAGTGAGTGCTAGATGACCAGAGTTCTGTCATTGTGGTTCACGTGGATTCTTCCCACAGTAACAGGCAGGTAGCCGTGGATTCAGCTGGTGAGCAGGAACCAGGAAAGTTGCTTGCAGTAGGATGTCTCCATTTTATAACAACCCTATTGGGTCGCATTCAGAACAGGGAGGGTTTGGGGGGGGGGGTGTAATCACTTCCTAGCTGAGAACATTGACAACTTTACTTAACCTCTTTTTCTGTGCATCTCTGTGTCTCTGTTTCTCTATCTCTCTTTGAGTACACACATGTATATGTGTATTCAAGTATATAGCTATGTATGTGTGTGTATGTATGTATGTATGTACGTACGTACGTACGTATTATAAGCAAAAGGACAACACTCTCAGCCCTCATCTACCTTATTTTGACCACTGAGTCCCAGGGCTCTCCCTAGAGATGCCTTCCTATCGCTAGGCTCACAGGGGCACACCACCACCCTTGGCTTTGCTTTTTTTGCATGGGTTCTAGGGATCAAACTCAAGCCTTCATGCTGGCAAAGCAAGCAGTTTACTCATGGAGATCTCTCTCCAGAGTCCTCTATTTAGTCTTATTGTTCTCCTCTGCACATGCCTGTGATTTAGAGATTCCTCCATGCTATTGTTACTTTGGGTTCCTAAGAAACAATTACAGGATTCACTGGCTAGGGCTAGGGAAATGGCTCAATGGGTTTGGCACTTGCTGTGAGAGAATGGGGGCCTGGGCTCTGTTGCCCTTGACCCCTTAAAGATGGATGTGGTGGAGTGCATTTGTAATCCTTGTTTGTCTGTGGCAGAGAGATGGGAGGCAGAGACAGCAGGATCCCAGGTGTTCCAGGGACAGCTAGCCTTGCATATGAAGTGGCAAATGAGAGACCCTTTATCAACCAAGGCAGAAAGAAAAGGCTGACACTCCTCTGTCCTTCGTATGCACGCCATAGCATGCACATGCCAGCACCTGCACAGCAGAAGCGAAAGCACAAAAACCTCCATTGTCCAAATAGCAACCGTTTTTTTTTTTGACTCCCCAGTTTGAAATTCCCCTGGGCATACTGATGGAGGCTGGACTTTTCCAGTGGTTCATTTGTCTGTCCTTTATTTTCCTTGGGCAGGTGAGTATTCTAAGTCAGGTTCTTTTCCTTGCAACAGCAGAGGTGCGTGAAGACCATATCCATATCACTAGCATCTTTGAAGTGTTTTTGGTCATGTCTAAATAATGGAAGTTCACTGAATAAGCCACATCATACGGCCAAGCATAGAACCATTCTGTGGAGTGGCAGACATTCCTTCTAGGACCAAGATTGGGGTAGGGGGAAGGATAAATATCTTTTCTTTTTCTGTGTTACTGGAGATTGAATCCAGAGCCTCCCCCATACCAGGTCAGAGTTCTGACAGTCAGCTATATCCTTAGAAAAGAATAAATATTTCTGAGTAGTAATCTATTTTACTAAACCACCTCCATCCTCTTGTCATTTTTTTTGAGAACTATATATAGAAAGTTGTGGGATACGCTTAATAAAAATTTAAGATACCGATGTTTTACACACTTGTTTGAGATCACACAGAGGCCATAATTTAAATTCCTACTGTACAAATCTCTCTCTTTTTGATGGAAATATGTGACATGGGGGGGGGGCAGATTATCAGGCTCCCGAAAAGGCAGAGTATACATTGTAAATATCCAAGCTGCCTCTAACTAAGAGAACATGTTTCAGAGCTTGAGAGTCCAGAGAGTGAAGTTGGGTGGGTAGAGAAAACCCAAGCCCTGAGAGAGGGGCCAAGACCATGGAAGTCTCATTGAGTCCTTAGCCATTGAAAAGCAGTAATGCAACTCCATGGGGGATGCACTGGGACCCTGTCAGTAGGTCAAGGAGAGTGCACCATGGGCTGGGACTTTCAGGCAGGAACATATGCATGCAGACTCATAGGGGAGTGGAGAACCTTTGTGGGATCTTGAAGCTCTCCCAGAATCTTCAACCAGTTGGGGGCTTGAAGAGCCTTCTAAGTCCAGTTTTCTTTGCCTGAGCATCTTGTAGTAGCAGCACTATATGTCTCAGAATTCTCTGAAAGTTTTGAGCTAAATGCAAGCTAGGCCGGGTTCTCTGAGAACTGTGTCTTGCACTCGATCAAGGCCCCCCATGTTGGTGTGAAGGCCTCACGTACTGGAGCACGCCTCCTGCCTGGTACCCCCACCATTGAGTCCCCAGGCTTGCGAACTGATTGTTCTAGTTAAACCACATCACAGAACAATGCCCTAACGTTGCCAGCCGTTGTGGAGATACTGATCAAATGTGTCTGAGTTAGTGATAGAAAAGTGGGCGAATCAACGAGTCAGACAACCCCACGTTGGCGAATGCACGTGTGAATGAAGGAGCAGCTGAGGTGGTGAATATACTAGGGTGTGGGAAGATGGGATGCAGGGGCGGTTAAATGATGAACTGAAATGCCAAGGCCCCCCACCCTTAAAATCCTCCTGCAATTGTATCAGATATATTGTGATGGTGCAGACCTGGTCAACTGCATTCATTCTTCCAATTTCAGTTTGGCAACTACAGTTCCACATTTACAGTACCATTTTACAGCACATCTTTGAGTGAGTTTATGGGTTTTGAGACAAAGGACTCCTGCCCCTTGACTTCTGACATATTTGCTAACGCGACATGGTCGAGATTTCAGGCATTCCCCACATCCTCGCTCAGTGGTGACCTCCTGATTTCCTATCAGGTTGGTGGATGGATGGAACCTGTGATCTGCATTTAGGGCCTTCTCAGTGGAGATGTTCCTGAGGTGGTGACATTGACATGTGAATATAGTGGGGTCTTTAGATCCTTTACAGCTCTGAGCTCTCATGGCAGGGCAAAGCATGACATAGCTATGTTGGTACATGTGAATTAGAACTCCTGGGGTAAACTGAATTTGGTCTTGTCTACTGACCTCTCTCCTCTCTGAGTCCCAGTGGGATTCTTGTTCAAGGTTTTCTTATCTTACAGTCTCCATGGTTGGTACAGGTCGGCTGACGAGTTTGCTCGGCGTTACCTCACTTCCATAGGATTAGATGTCGTTGTTAGCTAGTGTCGAGGGTTCTGGTGAGAAGTCATTTCTAATTACACTGACTCTGTAGTACTCTACAAATTTCTTTTCAGAAAAAGTAACAGGAGTCTGGAGGAAGAAGGAGAATACTTGAGTAGACTTTGGAGAGAGCAGAAGACATAATTTGACGTAAATGGTATCATTGATAGGCTATCATTGTATCTCTGTGTATTTATCTATCATGTATCTGTCTCTGTGTGTCTATCATCTATCTATCTATTTATGTATCTATCTATGTATTTATCTACCATCTATCAACCTATCCATCTATCACATATTATCTATTTATCTGTTATCCATCCATCCATCTTTTCATCTATCTATCTATCTATCTATCTATCTATCTATCTATCTATCTATTTATCTATCTATCTATCATCTATCTATTTACCTACCTATCCACCTATTACATATTATATATATATATATATGTTATTCACCCATCATCTATCTATCTATCTATCTATCTATCTATCTATCTATCTACACAGCTACCATCCATCTATTCAGATATGCATCTGTCTCTCACATATCAATCATTTGTCTATCTAGCTATCTTAGAAACCATTGTTTTATAGAGTCTGTTTTTTTCCATATAGATAATATACCATCTTTTACTATATATTGCAAAGTTCATTCACTCACTGCTGAATGGTAGTGACATGTCTACTCTGCAGTTAAAGATGTCATTTTCTCTTTGCTCTCTCTCCTCTTTCTCTCTTGTTATGGACTCTGATGGCTTCACTGGTGTAGGCACTGCACCCGGAGTGACATCACACTGTTGGAATACTATCCCCACACTGGCTGTTGATATTTATTTAAGTCTCCAGCCTAATGTGGCTATGGCAATAACTTCCAGACTGTTAGTAAACAATCCAGAAAACAAGCAGAACAACCAACTTGTGTTTTGTTCCCATGTTACCTCCTGGCTCTCTAAGAGGACCTATGTTTTCTCACTCAGTCAACGTTCCTCAAACACTAAGTGACATAAACCATTCACATTTAGAGTTTCCCCCACATACCATTGCACAGTCACTGATCTCACTTTACCCATAAATCCTTGTTCATTGATGCTTCACTTCACATGAGAATGTCTTCACCAAGGTCTGGTTTTTACCTCGAGCTTTGTAGATGGATACTGTCCTAGGTTCCTGATGATACAGGATTGACTTCATCTTCTTCAGGGCCCTTCAGCAGAGGGCTGGCTGGATCTAGCTTGGTGATGTCGTTGATTGCAGGGATAGGAGGTTGTCACTTCAGTCATAAGGAATTCTGAGGATCTAACCTCACATGTGAGACATTTGTCTAGTGTGTGGAGGTTAAAGAAATATCCCCAACTAGTCTCCAATTTCCTGTGTGTGTCTGGAGTGTTAGCACGGGTCATTCATTTAGTAACCACAGTCCTAGCTATTATATTAGCAATTTTTCAACAATAAACTGTTGCTAGCCAGCCTGGACTTCTCTTAAAGTTTTCTAGAAAGTGTCAGGTGTCTCCATCTTTATTTGTTATCTTGTGTCCAGTTAGAACCTCTTGATAGGGGCTAGAAGGAGAATGAGAATACAAGAACTGACTTCTGGCTGGGCGGTGGTGGCACACACCTTTAATCCCAGCACTTGGGAGGCAGAGGCTGGCGGATTTCTGAGTTTGAGGCCAGCCTGGTCTACAGAGTGAGTTCCAGGACAGCCAGAGCTACACAGAGAAACCCTGTCTTGAAAAAAACCCAGACAAACAAACAAACAAACAAACACACAAAAGTACTGACTTCTGAAGTTGGAGAGTGTTTGGCAGGGTGACTCCTTCAGAGCACAGACTAGATTTCAACTCTGGGTACATTGCTAGTAGAGAAATACCCTCAACTGACGTTTACAACTGGTTTGAGGATCTGTAGTCCAGTAACTCTGATGGTAGCAGTTTCTCAGAAATGATTTGATTAATCTGAACTAATTGGAAACTGTGTTAAAGTTGGGGAGACCTGACGTGGATATCACTTTGTCTCTCTCCAACAGAGTGACCCCAACTTGATGCTTAGTCTCTCAAAGTCCTAGTAACAATCGAGCTGCACAACCTCAGTGAGAAGCATAGCTTAGCACCTAGCCATGGTGTGCAGCGAAAGGGTCAGTGGATGTCTAGGTTAGCCCAGGACTGGAGACGTCAGGATAAGCCAACCTGTCATTATAAAACAAACGCATCTTCTATGTTTAAGTTTAAAAATTGTAACGAAATAGCAAATATAAGAACTTTTGTTTATGGAATTGCAAAGCCTGGTGTATAGATTTTGTTCTTATTTTCAGGAATTCAACCAACCACCAGAGTAGCCCGCAGGCTTTACTGTACCGTTATTAACCACACGCTATCAATTATAGACATTACGGCAGACCTCCCTGCACTCTGAAAGGCATGTGTGCAGACTAGATTACTGACCCACGTCTGGGTCAACTTTATTTTACCTCTAATGGAAAATTCAATTTTTATTTGGGATTTTAAACATCTCCAGTTATCCAATCAATATTCCATGCATATTCAAAGGCTGGTTTTCATCTCACCTGGAAGCGCGTTTTTCAGAACTCAATCCGAACCTACATACTTATGTAAGTACAATTCCAACCAGGACATGGATTTTCCATCTCAGAGTGGAGCCACATTTCTGTTACCTGGACAACTTTGGGTCCCAGGGACAAACACAAGCATCCCCGTTGCCATCTTCAGTATCTCCCACTTGGAGTCTATGAAAACAATGTCCAGGTAGAAATACTCACTGTTTCTATTTGTGGGTCAGCCTGGGAGAATCAAGTGAGAAAGAGAATTTAATAGCACACATCATTGAAAGAGACCTCTGGGTAAGGGTTTCCTGACTACATCCACTGCAGTTTAACATTCACATTCTTAGGTAGCATTGGGTTTCTCTTCTGTGTCACCTGGCTGCGTAGTCACCACTAGTCACCCAGCTTCATAGCCTTCTCCTTTGGAAAGGACTCAGTTGCTGAAGCTGGTTTTCACGAGAGCATGAGGATCTGAGTTCAGATCACCAGCAGCAACGTAAAGTGCTGAGGACAGTGGTGCACAGTGTAGTCCTGGTGCTGAGGAGGCAGAGCCAGGAGCAGCCCTGGGGCGTGCTGCTCAGTGATGCTTTCTGAATGGAGGAGTTCCAGGTTCAGTGATGGAGGCCCCTTCTCAAGATGCCAGAGATTCAACCTCTACACATGCACACACACATGCACACACACATGCACACACACATGCACACACATATACACACACATATGTACACACATACACACATGCACACACACACACGCATGCATACACATATGCACACACATACACACACATGCATGCATATACATACACATAGGCAAACACACATGTACACACATACACACATGAACACACACACAAACACACACACATGCGCACACACATGCACACACACACACACACACACACACACACAGAGTAAGGGAACAAGCATGACATATACCTCTCCTCCCACAGAAATGAAAGTGAATACATAAAAAGGAAAAGCAACCTCACCAAGGGGATCCAGGCTGGCAGTTTGGAAGGCAACCCCTCACTCCCATTTTCTGATGTGGTCATTCTTTAGTGATTCCTGCTCCGCACCCGTGGGCAGGAGACAAACTGCTCAAAGGGGAACACTGGGTTAGAGGCACCTTACAGGTTTTGACTTGTTTGTCACCAGAATAAAACAAGCTGCCAAGCCATTAGCCCCTGTTACTGTGGATGACTCTGTCAGCCTTGCCATGCGGGGTCCTTATTCCCTAGTCAAGAGAGAGGAAACTTAAGATATATACCAATGGTGTCGAGGATGGAACAGGAGTGCATACATCCAGTGGATATATCTAGACAATCAAAGCCTTTCTAAAACCCCGATTTAAAAAAAAATCTTGAGTTTCGCACTAAAGGTTGGGTAGTGACCATTGCTGAAGCAACAGAGTCCTCCAGACATAGCAGGACATCGGCACATAGGAAGTCACAGCAGTTGTGACCGAACGAACAAGACCGGGGCAAGCTCAAGTCAGACAAAATCAAAGCATGGAGAGGACATGATGTCCCACCCCTAGCTGAGGGGCTATAGGCAATTTTCTTGAAGAATGTAGCCCCTGTACGTCAACCACGCTCCTATTAAAGGCTAAACATCTGGGCATAGACTGACACACACACACAAATCGAACTTGATGAGTTTTAAGAAAATCATGCAAATCGGAGGGTAGAAGGGGGTTTAGATTCGGGAGGAGTTGGGAACACAGTGGATATGATCAAACCGTTGCACTAAGTTCTTAAAGAACCAATAAAGCAAGGGGAAATAGCAGCAAGTAGATCTGGAAGATTCCCAGCTGGTAGGGGAATACATTTAAAGGAAAAAAAAGCAGGGGGGGGGGGGGGAGGTGGGAAGCCGATCTTGATAAGGAGATCCAGGCAGCAGTTTGGAAGGCAGTTCCTCATTCCCATTTATTTACTGATGTCAACATTCTCTAGTGATTTCTGCTCCTTACCTGTGGGCAGGAGACAGACCATTCAAAGGGACACAATGGGTTGGAGGCACTTTACCGACTGCCTTGCATCTCACCAAAACCAAACAAGGTGTTGAGATGTTATTTCTGCAGTTCCGTTACAAAGTCAAGATGTCAGTTCTGCTGAGAAACACTCCCTGCCTTCCTGACTCTGGGAAAGTAAGCTGCCTCTGCCAGGAGCTGCCTCGAACAGGAGGCCTTGTGGCAAGGAACAGAGGAGGCGGGAAACTGGGTCTTCACAAAGATGAATGCTTCAGTTGCTATGAGAGCTTGGTTGAGGAGGCTCTTTCTCCAGTCAAGCCTCAGATAAACCCCTGGACCTGGCTGACCCGAGCCAATAATATGGTAAAAACACGGGGCTTAAATAATGAGGCTGCAACCACCAGAGCTGGGGAAAAAAAAAAAAAAAAAAAAAAAAAAAAAAAAGGCTTGCAGCTGGATATGAGGCAATCAAGCTGACCAGAGAAGAGAAAGGACAGAGCTTGGGTAAAACAAACAAACAAAACAAAAGGGAAAAAATGATAAAGTCAGACACAGCAGGCTGTAACTGGTTGTAACTTGCTGCCCCCGGACCTACCGAAAGTTCACAGGCATTGTTACTGATCTGTAACCTTGTATCTAATTGTAGCAGATGAAACTCAGGAAAGGCTTCTAAGAAAGTCTCTGCCTAGTGCAGGAAGGGGAGCCTCTCAGGCTGTCTTACTGGTAGGTTAGATACAAGATAACCAAGGGAACCTATAGTTGCATCTCTTGGTAGCTTTATCTGCTGAGGGCCGAAACATCTCTTTGTGGTTAAATATCCTGGGGCCACAGTCAGATTGTTTCCAATATATCAGAAACAGGTAACAGGGCATTTGCCTACAGATGTTAGTGTTGCACACTAATTAATAAGGCTGTGAATCTTCAAAAGACACAACAATGTCACTTGCATCGTTGTTTTGACACCTGTGGTGGTTTGTGATTCCCCAGTTGGCAGCCTCTTTGGGAAGGTTATGGGGGTTCACCTTGACTGGAGGAAGTGTGTCACAGTGGGTGGGTTCTGAGGTTTGGGCCCTGCAGAAGGTTGCCGACTCTGCTTCATGTGTGTGGTTGAATCAGTGATCTCTCAGTTTTTGCTCCAGCCACCTGCTGCCATGCCTGTGTCTGCCATCATGGGCTCTCCCGATAGAGCCATAAGCTAAAGCGAATACTTGCTTCCATTGGCTGCCTTGGGTCATGCTGTTCATCACCATGAGAGAAAAGTAAGTAATATTGCAGCTCTCCTTTTTCCTCAGTAGAAACCCTAAGAAGATCCAGTCTATCATGGTTTGGGTAGAAGTAGGTATCCTCTTTCTCTCTGTCTCCCGCTCTCCTCCCTCTCTTCACCTTCTCTCTCTGTCTCCCTGTCTCTCTCCCTCTCTGTGTCTCTGTTTCTCTATCTCTGTCTGTCTCTGTGTCTCGGTCTCCCTTTCTCCTCTCTCCCTCCTCCTTGTCTCCTCTGTCTCTGTCTCTCTCTGTCTCTGTCTCTCTCTGACTCTGTCTGTCTCTGTCTCTCTGTCTCTGTCTCTGTCTCTGTCTCTCTCTCTCTCTCTCTCTCTCTCTCTCTCTCTCTCTCCTCTCTCTGCTTACTGGTCAACATGATCTCAACTGTTCTGCTCCACCATGACTCTGTAAGCCCTGATCCTGGAGGCAGGTGAGTCAGAATAACCCCTTCCTCGCTTAAGTCATTTTTTTTTTATTAAGTATGTTTTTCCACTGTGAAGAAAAGTTAATCCAGGCTCTCATAAGAAGTAAGCACATGGGCTGAAGCATCTCTTGGTCTCTCGATAGAGTCGCAGAGTCTAGCATGCGCATCCTTGTTACCTGACTTCTATTGACTCTGGGGGTGCTGGACACAGCTGGGTATCTTCCTGTGGCTCTATCTTCATCCCATTCATTCATAACTCTCCCACTGGCTTCCTATCATGGTCTCTGGTTATTTGGCACCATCTTTGGGCTTTTCCTCCTCTGCCCACCCCTTGGCATGTGTGTGGTCCCTGAAGAAGCCCTGTCAGCCCCGCTTCACCTCACTGTGTGCGCCAATGGCATTCAGAGCTGTGGAATGCTGCTGTGTCCCAGATCCCTGCTTGCTCTGAGCTCTCCCCTGAGTTCCTGACCCTGAGGACCAGCTGACTTTCCTGTTTTACATGTTCAGCAGGGGGCTCAAACTCAGTCTGTCTTCAGGGATTCCCAACCAGAGAGGGAGGACAGCCACCCACTCCGCCCGCCACCCCAGTCAGAATGTAGCCAGTTCTGTGAAATTCCTTCCACCCCTAAACAGCCACTTATTGAACCCTAATAACTCAATCTACTGAATAATTCCCAGACCCACACTCCTTTCCCAGTCCAGCCCGTGGCTGCTCTTCAGCTGTACCTAAGTGCCAAGAGACTGAGGAACTCCAAGGAACTGTTGAACATTACAGACGAGTCTTTCACCTTGTCTTCCTCAGCACACACCTCACACTGTTGATTATGTTACCGGGGACAGGAAACTCCACGTGAAATGCTCTCTGTAGCCTTCAGAGTGCATCAGAAGGTCCACCAGCTATGGGCATAATGACACTTAAGTTCTCAGACCTTTGTCTGTCAGACTCCTCCCAATATCTCTTATTTCAGGCTGGGTGATGATTTTTAAACTCTGTTTTGCAGTCAGGATCCCCGTGCTGAATCTTTCCTTGAAAGAGGCCATCACACTGGCAGCTAGCAATCTTTCTACTTCAGGATTCGGAATGGCTCTAAGCTCAAGGCTATGCCCAGTGGGTCTTGGCTTTGCTTGCTCACAGGTCTCACCTGTCTTATGTGGGGTAGGACAGTTTGTCCTTTCTGCCTCTCTGACTTCTTCCTTTGTGTCTTTGTGGATGGTGTCTTTTTGCCTTGTGGCAAATGCTGAACCTCTTTTCCCATTTATACAGGACTTGCCTCAGCCAGTAACTGCTGGAGGAGCTGTCTGGAGTCTCCATCTTTTTCTCTGGGATGTCCATTCTTTTATGTGCTTGCACATGGCCCAGAGCTTTCCAAGATCGTGGTCATGATTGAGTGTCCTCCTTGCATGATGTCAGGGAGGCCCAGAGCACAAGTTTGGTAAGTCACTGGCAATCTAAGCTCTTCTGTGAATGGCCCAACAGCTTCAGACCTCCATTTGTATCTTGTTAAACAGCGAGTGAAGCCACCTTAGACACTAGTGGAGTGTCAGCCAGAATGTAAAATACTTTAAAATAAAGGAGCTTGAGTGATACAAGCCTGCCATTAAACCATGTTTAGAATCTCAGGAGGGGTCAGGTTAAATGAGGCAGAACATTTAAATAAAAATGAACATTTAAATAAAAACGAAACTATAGAGATCTGACCAGGATATATAGTAAAAAATTATATGCCAGTTAAAATCATGGCCATTGGGATTCCGTGACCTTAGTGGGAATCGCTAGTCTGCTGCTCAGCTTCTTTCAGGGAAGTTCTAACTAACCTCTGTGCCTCAGTCGTGGTGAAGGCATGGGTGAGCCCATTTTAAACTCTCAGCTTTGTGCTTAGTGCTTGGGAAAAGCCTCCGTAAAAATCACGGTTGCTCTGATGAGCAAGTTTTGAGAAGAAAGGAGGGCACTGTAAATCTTTCAGCACAGAGGGGCTCATCTCACTGCAGACAGAGATGAGGGCTATCCATTGTACTCACAGAGAGAGATTTAGAACAGGTCAGAAAAGGCACAGAAACACTGTGAGGTGATGGGACCCATGGAAAGGGATACACACACACACACACACACACACACACACACACACACACACTTTATCTGTGTGATTACCTCGGGGGAGATTCCAGCATTTGGCCTTGCAGAGCCAGACAGCAGAATCAAAATGTAAACTAACACATAGAAGGTGAAACTACTAAGGCCGGAGGGTAAATCTGTTTGGTGAATTAAAACCAAATGATGAAAAGAAAAAAATCACCTGAGTAGCTCTCTGGGAAGAGATGGGAGGAGGGAGGAGGCAGGCATTGGCTGAGGGTGGTTGCAGCTGGTTACTCTGTCCCTGTCCTGACATTCCTGGTGTTGTCATGAGTGTAGGCATCTGCCTCACACATCAACATACGCTTTATAAATCCGTGCAATTTATCCTGTAATATTTGTACTTCAATGAAATCGCCTACAAAATAAGTACTTCTAAAGTGTTTCTCAGTGAAAGGAGATATCAGAATAAGATCAGGAAAAGATAAGAGTGGATGGTCGGTAATCTCAAAAAGAAAATCAAGCAGAAAGATGAAAACGTTACAATAATAATAATAATTTAATAATAATAATAATAACAATTGAAAACTCAGTGTCTGTTTAACAGACTTGGGACAGAGGCAGCTTAATGAAGTAGAAGACAGAATGAAGAGACATTGTGACTGCACCTTAGAAAGACCAAGGAAGGGAGAGTTGCCAGCTGGGTGACACCAAGGGTCAGCTGGGAAGCCTAGCATGCTTGTGAAGTGCCTTAAAGTATATAAAAATGTGCTCCTGTGGACTATACTTAGCACATGCTTAAAAGATGGTGCCTTAAATCTTCCACCACTGTAGAAAGACATCAAGCTACAAATGCTAACTGTAACCACCCACTGAATGTAAAGCAACTTGAATAAAGTAACCTATAGGCAGGACACCAAGCACATGTGAGGGGACACACACACACACACACACACACACACACACACACTATAAAGCAGACACGTGGTGGAAAAAAATAATTTAGCTTTAGAATTAGGAAATATAAAGAATATGAATGGAAGGCAGCAAATTCTATCGACTAGGTACTGAAATAAATGAACAATCAACAGGGGCTGGAGAGATGGATCAGCAGTTAAAAGTATGCGATGCTCTTCCAGAGAAGCCAAGTTCAGTTCCCCACAACCACTTGATGGCTCAAACTCTATGTAAGTCCAGACCTGGGAGATCAAATGCTTTTCTTCTGATCTAGTGGGCACCAGGCACTCATGTAACACACATACACACACAGAGGCAAAACACTGATATACACCAAGAGAATAAATCTGAAACAAATTCACAACCAACTAAGAATTAAAGCTTGTGTGTGCCAGTGACCATGATTTTTAAGAGTGAAGATTTAATTAAGATGCCTTAGAAAACACACACACACACACACACACACACACACACACACACACACACACACAGAGAGAGAGAGAGAGAGAGAGAGAGAGAGAGAGAGAGAGAGAGAGAGAGAGTTTGACTACCATCAGACCTTCTCTAAAGTCAATCCTTCCCTTCAAGAAGAGTCAAGTTGGTCCAGATGGAAAACCTGAAGCTCAAAGCCATTGCAATGGGAGATGAAGGGGTATCTGATGGTGTAAAAGTGTAACTATATAGGGAACAACACCAGATATGGACCAAGTTTAAAAAGACAAAAAAAAAAAAATAAATAAACAAACAATAAGACCCTGAAGTCAAGAGGAAATACCTTGAGCTGGTTTCCCAGAGGATTGGTGCTGCCTGGAGGGAAGAAGGAAGGGATGGATGCTAGTAAGTTCTACTCAATGATAAATGTGAACCTTCTCACTTCATGACCATTAAAAGAAAGAAGAAAAAAAATGTTTGTGATGTTCCAAGTCAGAGACAGAAAAAGCTCAAATGTCAAACAGTCAGAGAAAAAGCAAGAGATGAGGTAGATAAAGAGAAGATGGGTTATTAGAACCTACAAAGTACTTTGATACAAAATTAATTAAATATAGGGCCTGGAAGATGGCTCAGTGGTAAAGTGCCTGCCATGCAAGCATGAACTCCTGAGTTCAGACCCCTAGAACCCATGTGGATGCTAGAAACTGGTAGCATGATGGGATGTATCTTTGACCTTAATGCTGAAGGTAGAGATGGGTAGATGGGGGGGGGGGTGCTTTCTAACTAGCCAGTCTAGTCAAAACATTGAATTCTTGGTCAGTGAGAGACACTGTCTCAAAAATGAGATGGAAAACAGAAGAAGAACTTAGTATCAATTTGTGGACTACTCACAAAGAGAGTGAGAGCGTTAGATGGCCAGAGACGAAGAGTAGGGGGGAGAGCTGAAGAGAAATCGAGGTTATCTCCACCCCCAATACATACACACGCACACACCACACACAGACAATATAAACGAGCAATAAAATACAGACATAATAATATGTGACATGATGCATTCTTGCAATCCCAGAATTTGGGAGGCTGAGACAAGAGGGTCAGAAATTCAGGGTCATCTCTCACCACATAGTTAGTTCAAGGCCACCCAAGGCTATATGTGATACTGTCTTTATAAACTAAGCAACTACAACAAACATGGCTTATACTAAATGAATACTGTTAAGTAGTTCATATTCTTTCAGAATGAATGAAGAACAGAGCGCAGCCTACGTCATTTTCTATAATGCAGGAACAAGGAGCTAGAGAGGAAGTGGATGGGGGGGAGATATTTGTGGGTGTTACTGTCTCAAAGGAAGCAGGTGATGTACTAATGAGGAATAATCTTAAAGAACAGAGGTTATCCTTCCAACAGTTGCAGGCTCCAGAAACAATATGATCCATGATGGTAATCTCGACGTGTATCAGACTCATCAACAACCTCAAGGAGAGACTGACATACCCATCACTATCATGGTTACATCAGGATGTCTTGGATGTGCTCCATATGGAAAACAGTCTTCTTGTTTTCTTTAAAATAGTTCTTTTTGGAATTTCATTGATGTGTAGTTTTTAATGGGGGAAATTTCACATTCTCTTCTCATAGATGAAGAGATTCTGGCAATCAATGAGGGTGAATCAGTTCTTTCTAGAAATAATCTGTCAGGTTATCCGATTCTAAGTGGTCAACTTTAAGCACACACTTATCTGTGAGCAACACTAAAGGCACTCAGCGTGCTCGCTCCATCATCTGTCTGTCCATCCATCCATCCATCCATCCATCCATCCATCCATCATCCATCCATCCATCCATCATCCATCCATCCATCCATCATCCATCCATCCATCCATCCATCCATCCATCCATCATCCATCCATCCATCCATCCATCCATCCATCATCCATCCATCCATCCATCATCCATCCATCCATCATCCATCCATCCATCCATCCATCCATCATCCATCCATCCATCCATCATCCATCCATCCATCCATCATCCATCCATCCATCCATCCATCCATCCATCCATCATTCATCCATCCATCCATCCATCATCCATCCATCCATCCATCCATCCATCCATCCATCATCCATCCATCATCCATCTATCCATCCATCCATCATCCATCCATCCATCCATCCATCCATCCACCCATCTATTCATGCATTCATCCATATATCTATCTATCCATCTGTCTGTCTGTCTGTTCATCCATCTACCCATCTGTCCATCCATCTATCAATATCTAAGTAAAAAAGACAAGTTCGTGAATTTGAGTAAGACAGAAGAAGTTGGATGGTGGAGAGAAGGTGGGAAAGTTTCTACCTTGGCTTTGGCACTTACTGACAATCTAGAAAACATCCCTGCACTTGCCCCATAAAATGGGGAAAACACTAAAGTCTGTCTGTAACACTAGTTTGTAAAGTATTAAGAATGTTAACTTATGAATAATATTTCCATGTGTTGCAAATGTTATTTTAATTGAGCCAGTGGTCTCATATAGCATGCTAGAGCCAACCATATGCAACACAAGCTCTTTCAAGCACATAGAACATAGAGAAACCTGACAACATACTAGAATAAGAGGGAACTTGATTCAGGCTTCAAACTTTGACCCAAATGAAAAAAATTATCATCAGTATTGAGAATACATTGGAAAAAAATCACTATGAGCTTATAGGCATACAGGTTGGTTTATTTATTTATATATTAGCAGGTTTAATACTAACAGCAATTTTTCTGTTTTGGCTTCTCAAATTCTAGAATTATAGGCATACACCACCATGCCTGGATTTAGAGATATAGTTTTATATATAGTAGAACATATAAATACTTAAATGGTAATGATTAAAAGAACATAAAAATGTATGTGATTATACAATAATTCCTAGTTTACATTCTTAGAGTGTTCTATTATAAGAGAAGAAAGGAGAGGATTAAGAACCATACAAACCTAAGGTAGTACAGTGAAAGAAACGTTTTTATATTTACATATTGTATATTAGTAAAGTTTGAAAAAAATATGAAGATATAGAATATAGGTAAGAGAAATGGCAAAGTAAAACCAGGGAGGAAATACCATCGCCATGGTGAAAGTGCTGGACTGATAATAAGATATTATGAAACTTATAAATTCTACTACATGAATGTATGGGTACCATGTACAGTACCACCAGGGACCAGAAGAGTGTGTCAGATCTCCTGGAACTGACATTATAGAAAGTTGTGATCTGCTATGTTGGTGCTGGGAACTGAACCCCAAACTCTGCAGTGCAGGCATCTACTCCAAACAACTGAGTCATCCTTGCATTCCTCAAAGACTGAAACTGACTTAGGGATGAAAAAGAAAATTTGAACAACCTCATCATGAGTAAGAGATTTTAAATGAACTTCCACCAAAGATAGTCTAGCTCTGGTGACTTTACTAGTTAGATGCCACTACCAAGTAAAGTCATAAATAATTCAACTTTACACATATGTTGCAGATTATCAAGTGGAAGAGAACATACTTTTACAAATTTTGTGGTTGGAGTAACGTTGCTACCCACATCTCACAAAGACCATGTGATTACAGGACTATTCCTTATGAATACAAACACAAGACCACCAGAGAACATAACAGCACTCAGAAAGTAGTTCCGGATAAGGTGGTTCTCCCACTCAGCTTGTGGTGGTTTGAATGAGAAATGTCCCCCATAGGACAATGTACTGAATTCTCAGTCTTCAGTTGGTAGCTTGTTTAAGGAAGTCATAAAATGTTTAAGAGGTGAAGCCTTGCTGTAGGGAGCATATTACTGGGTACAGGCTTTGGAGGGGGGGTGTCTATAGCCTTTCCTCCCTTTCTAGTTGCTCTGTATACTATGGGTGGCGCCATTCCCTGGATGGGATTCTGGACTGTGTGAATGGGGAAGAAGCTGAGCAACAGGAGACTTTCATTGCTTTCTGCTTCTTGTTTGTGTGTCTGTTGTGAGCAGCTACTTCAAGCCTCCAGTCTCTGCTGCCTTGACTTCTCACTATGGTGGTTTGAATGAAAAATATCCATATATTTGAACACTTGGTCCTCAATTGGTAGAATTGTTTGGGGAGGCTGAGGAGGCACAGCCTGATTGGAGGAAGTATGTCACTGGGGGTGGGCTTTGAGGGTTGAAAGCCCCATTATATTTACAGTTCATCTCCTCTGCTTCAAGTTTGTAGTTGTGTGTCAGAGGCAGCCCTGCTTCTTCACTGAAGGCCTAAAATCAGCCATACTCCTAAAATCAGCAATAGTCCTGACATACATGCCTGCTAACACAAAGCCTTGGGTATCTGTGGAAAAACACTGAAACAGATGGCTATAAGATATTGTAAACAGGCAGCTTTGGTGGAAATTTATCAGCCTGGATAGGAACAAGTAGTCATAGGTCTTGTGGATAGTCATAGACCTTGTGGATGGGTAGCCTTGGTGGGAAATAGCAGCTTAGATAAGAAACAAGGGAATCATAGAGCCATTAGTGTCCTGTTCCCTGAACCTTCACCCAGCCGATACCCTGTTCTGGAAGATATCTATACTCCCCCTGAACACCTACGTGCCTGCATCATCCCCTTCCCCACATCCTGCCTTTTTGTGTATATAACCCCTGTGTGAAAAAGTAAAATCAGTGGTTTGATCAGACTATACACAAGCCGCTTGTTCTTTGTGTCCCCTGTCCTCCAGTTCTCTCTTTCAGGTCTTCTGATCCCAGTTCAATGCCCCGTGGGACTGGGGCAGTCGTGAATGTGAGGGCTCAGCTTCCAGCTCTGGCCACCATGCCTGCCTCTTTCTACCATGCTTCCCCATCATAATGGATTCTTATCCTTTCAACCTGTCAGCCAGATAAATGCCTTCTTTGGTTTTTTGCTTTTGGTCACAATATTTATCACACCAACAGAAAGTTAACTAACAGGTACACTATAATAAATAACACCCTTAAACTGTGAGCCCAAATAAACTCCTTTCCTGTAAGTGGACTTTGTCAGAATAGTTTATCACAGCAACAGGAAATGAAACAAAGATGCTCACCTGACTTCTACTTGATGTTAATCACATGACTTCTACATGGCTTATTGATTTCATTATCTCTCCAGCTATGTTGGTGTCATTTCTCTGTCACTCCCAATACTTGTGCTAATCAACTTATAAAGCAGAAATGTTCTTCTGGGCTCGTAGTTCCTGTGTCCCAGTCTGTGCTCAGTTGGGCCCATGTTCAGGACTTTGGTGAGGCAGCATTTTCTACTGACAGCATGACAGTTAAACTGCTTCCTTTACTACCCAGAATATAAATAAGACAGAGGAAGGAATTGAAGCCCCCTACTCCTTTCAATGATAACCTAAGGATTAACCCTGGGTAACCTAAGGACTGCCCATGGATCCTGACTTACAGCCTATGGGATTCTACAGCTTCTGGATACACTGCTCATCTTTGGAGAAGGCATACTGTTTGTTTTTTGAGAATGAACTCACCACTTTATTTATAGGACACTCTTTTAAGGATATAAATTAGTTATTACTTTTGTTGTATCATATATATTTTGAACTATTTTTTTTATCATTCTACTCAAAATACTTATAATTCCCAGGACAGTAACTCTTCAGTACATCAGCTTTGTACAACTGAACAAATGTGAAGAGTGAACCAACCACTTTCCTGTTGCTGTGAGAAAATATAATGGCCAAAGCAACTTAGGGAAGAGTTTATTTTGACTTATGGTTCTAGAGAGTTGGAGTCCATAATGATGGGGAAGGCATGGCATGCTGGCCAGAAAAGGAAGCTGGCGGGTCATGTTTTATATGCATAGAGAAATCAGAGAGATTTTAAATAATCTATAGGAACTGAGAGATCACAGATGTGTGGGGTAGATGATTGGTGTCACCACACAATTGCCAATATGTGGTCATTCTCCATAAATTGATCACCACATTTCCTATATCTCAAATACTTTTCCTAATAGGCTATGTGGTGGGCATGTGAATGCACTAAAATTAACAGACAGATTTGTTGATTTATGTGTAATTGCAAATGGCAGGAAAAGGGAACATCTATCAGATTAGAAGAACAAGGTTGGCTGGAGATTCAAATAAATATCAATAGGCAGCGTGGGGTAGTAATTACAACAGTGTGATGTCACTCCGGGTTCAACACCTACACCAGCAAAGCCAGTGAGTCCATACTGAGAGAGAAAGAAGAGAGAGAACAAAGAGAGAAGGTTTAACTTTCTCTCTGTTTAGCTGCAGATTAGACACGTCACTACCACTCAGTGGTGAGTGAAAGAACTTTGCAATTCATAGTAAAAGATGGTATATTATCTATATGGAAAAACCAGACTCTATAGAACAATGTACACAATAATGAACTATAGCTAAAAAAAAAAAAAAAAAAAAAAAAAAAAAAAAAAAAAAAAAAAAAAAAAAAAGACCTAAAAAGGCAAAAATAATAAAGGCGATAGAAGATTCTGTAGGACGGCTTTAATGAATCTGAATGAGGAGTAACTCGTTAAATGAGGCACAACGTCCTTAAAGGGAAACATTAATACAGATGTCCCAGCTATAGCTGAATACTCACAGCCACTAATTTTCAGCATTTTTGAACAGTAATGTGTCTCTTCATTAACCAATGCCCACTGCAACAAGACGCTTCTCCAATTAAGGTTGGGACCAGCACAAGTCTATGCATATAGATGTAAATATTTAAAAGGCGGCTTAACAACAGAAAGGCTTATAAAAGATCAGTAGAGCATTCCCTAAGGCCTATGATTGCCCTGGCTATGGGCTTTGGCCACGTGCACAAGGCACTAGGAAGGAATTGCCTCCTGTGGAGTAGGTCTCAAGTCACATCGATAGAATGGTTAGTTGTCCTCATAACAGCAATGCTGTACACACCTTATATGTCCGGGGATGGGCAAGCAATAGCAATGACAATGGCCTATGTTGATGTAGATGTCCTTTGGATCTTTCTGACAATAACTCTTAATGAGTGGTACTGAGATTTTCATTTAAAAAACTTAGTCTTCTGGGAGCACATTGTTCACTAATGTGTGGTACTCCTGTTCAAACTCTTATATCAGCTATCGATCTTCTATCTATCTATCTATCTATCTATCTATCTATCTATCTATCTATCTATCTATCATCTATCTACCATCTGTCTATCTCTGTCTGCTTATCTATCTATATCTATTTGTATTTTTGTCCATGTACCTGTCTATTTCTCTCTATACATTATCTATCATCTCTCTATTTCTTTGCCTCTCTATCTATTGATCAATCATCATCTATCTATCTCTGTCTGTCTGCCTATCTATCTACCTATCTATTGATCTATTTATCTACCTGTTTATCTCTCTCTCTATCACCTATAATTTCTATCTCATCTATCGTTCATATCTGTCTGTCTGTCTGCCTGCCTGCCTATTTATCATTTATCAGTGATCTATTTATCGTCTACCAATCACCTATATATCTATGTATCTATCTATCATCATCTGTCTATGTATCCTGTATGTATGTATGTATGTATGTATATATGTATGTATCATCTATGTATCGATGTATCTATGTATCTATCTATGTATCTATGTATCTATGTATCTATCTATCTATGTATGTATGTATGTATGTATCTATCTATCTATCTATCTATCTATCTATCTATCTATCTATCTATATCTGTCTGTCTGTCTGTCTACCCTACCTATCTGTATCTATTATCATCTTTATCTATCATCTATCTCTATCTATCTATCTATCTATCTATCTATCATCTATTTATCTATTGATTGATCAATCTATTGACCTATTGTTCTATTGATTCTCTCACCCTCTGTTTTCATTCCTACTTAAACATTTACTGCTTAGCCATCACAGCATTATTTCCTATCACTTATGGTCTATTATTCCCTCTAATTATATTTTTAAACTTGTATTGCAGATCATTGGTTTTCAAGTGGTTTCTTCATGCACTTTGTTTTGTTCAACCTCCACCTTGACTCTTATTTCTCCATCCCCATCTGTCCACTACCTGCTTGGAGACTTCCTCTGCCAGTAGTCACTTCCTCTGCTGTCATTTCCCCTACATGTTACTAACCTTTTCCTAAAGGCACACATAGCCTGCCAGTAGCCCACTGGGAGAGAGGCAGAAGACTGTAAGAGCTGGGAGATGGTGAGGAGTGCTGTAGAGTGCTGGCCTTGGGACATGACATGGTGTCACACACATAAATCACAGCAGCTGTGGTTACATGCTCAAGATCTGCATAAGGCCAGCACAGCTAACGTTCCAGCATGGATTGGGGAGGGGCTCCAAAGGCTGAGGAGCTCTTGGCAGGTGATGGCTGCTGGGAAAGAAAGAGCCACTTCTGTGAGAGTGTGGTCACTGGCAGGTTCTTCATGCTGCAGTGGACGATGCCATGCTCATGTGTACACGGGCTGCAAGAATCAGATTCATTGGGTTAAAACAAGTAGATGGTAGGTAGGTAGGTAGACAGATACTACAAAAAGAGGACATGAAGTTGAGATGGAGAGGTGATGGGGGATTCTGGGAGAAATTAGATGTAATGAAGGGTAGATATGATCAGGATATATTGTATATGTTAATCTTTTATATACATACATACATACATACATACATGTACATACATACATACATACAGAGATGGGAGGCTCTGCTACAGCTTCCAATGGGGCCACAATGACAGCTGCTGGCCCAGCCCTACCCATCAGGCCCTGGGCATCCTGATTATCTGAGAGACCATTTATTTCTACAGTACCTATCATAGCCACCACTCAGAGTGAAGTTGGGATTCTGCAGGACTTTGTGTGGCCAGGAACTTGAGTAACATTGACTTAATGAGACCTCAGCCAATGGTGTGGCCAAGTAAATAGAATTCCTATGTGTCCAAACTGTCCAAAGACTGAGATCTGTGACCACCATAAGACACTGATGCAGGGGGCAATCACTTTCTCCTCCCTGCCTGAATGCTCTCTAGGTCTGCTCGGCAGCCATCTTTAGCTACAGAGTTGTTGTTGTAGAGCTTTGCACACATTCCTAAGGTTCTGCAGAGGGTGACCTTTCTCTTGTCCCGGGAAGCTGTAATGGCACCTTGACAAATATTTAAAATAAAGTCTTCACACAAAGAAAACGAATCAAAAAAGAGAATATTTTAAAAACCTAAAGGCACAGAACAAAAACATCAATGGTTCTAAAGACAACAAAATGGGATCATGAAGTTTCCCATGGAAACAACATCTAGTTCTACATAAGGGGAAAATATCAAGCAAGGCAAACTCTTGTGCATCTACAAGAAAGCACAAATGCCTTAGGGCTGTTGGGATGGCTCCGTGAGAAGAGGAGCTTGCTGCCAAGCTGACCAGTGGAGTTTGATCCCGGGAGCCCATGGTGAAAGGAAAGAACTGACTATGAAAAGTTGTCTTTTGTCCTCTATACAAGCAGACACACATGCATGCACACACATGCGTGTACACACACAGCTAATAAATAAAATTAAACAAAAAACATGAATGACCAAATAGAAAACTAGCTGAAGTATTTGAAGAGGCAATTGACAAAGCAGGTGGCCCATTGGCCAACGACAGAGGGAGAGTGTGTGGCTCATTGACGAGCAGGGAAACGTAAATTAAAGCCATGATGAGCTCCTGTCTCCTACTTACCATATGGGCAAAAATGATAATACCCAGCAATAATACGTTTTGGCAACAGCAAGAAGCAGGGGATTCGCTCTTAGAGTTCTCACGAGGGTACAAATTGGTACAATCACTTTGCAAAACAATTTGCCATTATCTAGTGACATTGAGAGCGCACGTGCTCACCGTGCCAGCGCTGCCTCTCTCAGGTGCCCACCCTGGAGAATCTCCTGCATCTGGAGACGGGGAAGGGAGAGTAATCAGCACAGGGGAGCTTGTCACAGCAAAACATTGGAGCTGTACACCAGGAGCAGACTATGTAAGCAGAGCCTGGCAGAGTCCCACCGTCCGATATTGTTCAGCTTTGAAAACAAGCCTAGCGCAGGTTTCTATAACAACACAGGTGAGTCTCAGCAAAGCAGCAGTGAGCCAAGAAGCCCAGACAAGCAAGCTCGAGCCACTGCGCAGCCGCACACTTCATCGGGAGCGTTCACTCTGAGGAATCTATTTACATAAACCTTAGAATGCACAACCCTCAATGGTAATTTATGGGAATCCAAACAAGGTGTAAGGTGTTGGCAAGAATCGGAGTGTGCTGAGTGACCAGCGGGGCTGGAAGCCCGTGCTAGTGGAAGGGTGAGAGAAGACACTGGGAAGCGGAGAAGCCGGAAGTTCCTACCACTAAACTGGGTTACTCTGGTCTCCCGTTTTAAGTGTTTATACCTTATGTGATTTTAGAAAAACATTGTCGATAAATTCAGTCGTTTGTGTGTGTATGTGTGTGTGAGTGTGTGTGTATGTGTGTGTGTATGTGTGTGTGTATGTGTGCCTGTATGTATGTGTATGTATGTGTATGTGTGAGTTGTGTGTGCATTTGTGTGCCTGTGTGTATGTGTGTGCGTGAATATGTATGCGTATGCCTGTGTGTGCATGCGTGTGTGCATGTGTGCATGTGTATGTGTGTGTGAGTGTGTGTGCCTGTATTTATGTATATGTATGTGTATGTATGTGAGAGTGTGTGTGCATTTGTGTGCCTGTGTGTATGTGTGTGCATGAATCTGTATGCGTATGCCTGTGTGTGTGCGTGCACGTGTGTGTGCATGTGTGCGTGTGTATGTGCACATGTATGCATGTATGTGTGTGTGCATATGAAGGTCAAAGTTGTTATCAGTTGTCTCCAACTCGTTTTGTCTCTCACAGAACCAGGAACTCAGTTGTTTTGCTCAACTTCTTGGCTAGCCATTTTCAGGGATCCTTCCATCTCTGCTTCCCCTGCACTGTGAACCCAGGCATGTGCCACTGTGCGAATGTCCTTTATGTAGATGCTAAGTATCATTCTCATATCCCCATGGTTACACAGCAGGCACTTTAGTAATGAGCTGAAAGTGTATTTGTGTGTGTGTGTACTCAATGATATATCATTAAGTATATTCATGATATAGTAAAAGTATACATACATATAGCTGTCGGTGACAATCCTTGAGGTGGAGGCGGTAGGCTTAGCTAAGCAAGGAGCTTGCTGTGCCTCAGGGAGTCTGAGGCTTCCTAGATGAAGTATGAGGGTGATCCAACTTCATTGTGTCTTGGTGTGAAAGAGACCCCAGCTTAGGGTAAGAGAGGAAAGAGATGGACTTTTGAAGATAGTTCACTTTAAATTACTTCACATACAACCCCGTTTGCACTGCCAGAGACCCGGGTCATCTTCAAGTTAAGTTTCATGTGTGTTAGTGTGCTATAGTAAGTGACAGACCTGTGTCTGAATGGTCTCTCGATTTTGCAGCTTGGTGATCTTGGAAGGGTCATTTTTATCTTCTGGAGGCTCAGTGTGGTTTTCTACAGAATTGATAGTGGAATATTTACACCAATTTGTTCTCCAGCTTGAATCCAGGGATGTAGACAATGGGCTTGTACTAGAAGCATCAACACTAAGTGTGGATCATCCTGGTCATGTCTGATGTGGGAGTTGACAGAAAGGAGCAGAAACGTCATGGAACACACATGTGAAGGATCAAGTCACACAGGGACGATGTGTTCTGGGAAGCCAGAGCAGAGCAGAGCAGAAATGTTGGAAAGTGTCCCTGTCTAAGCTAAGAAGGTTGGCAGAGAGTTGAGATGATGGGATGCCTACATGGGAGGGCTTCGGTCAGGCGTACACAACCATCATGGAGCTATGAGTAGCATCCAGAAGTTCAGCCATGCGCCTCAGGGGCTGAAGCAGAACACACGACTTGTGTGCTTATGGATAAACCCTATTGGCTGCTTTCCTGCCGAGGTGCTTAGGGGGTGGGGGCTAGGGGCTGGGGAGTATTGCCATTGCCAAGACAGCCATTTGGGAGGCTTTCTTTGCTGTACCAACCATGGTCTTGAGAAGGCCCTAAACCAGGGTGCGGCTACCCAGGAAGGGAAGTGGAGCCACACAAAAGCAGCCTTGTTGACAAGCTCCCTCTCAGAGGCTGGGATGCTGTCACAACGCTTATTTTAAATGCAAAAAGGGAAATGGGGCAGATTCCTGAGCAAGGAGGCAGTGGGGAGAGGCAGGGCTCAGATCTTATCTGGACTCTCATGCTGTCATCAGCACAGCTCCTAGCAGGGGCTTCAAAGGCTCCCGCATCCCCCACATTCAAGCCCCGCATCGGGCACACACACAAAGTGGGCATGCATTATTCAAGCGGTATCACCTGCTCTGTGCAGCTCCTTCAGAGCACTTGCACAGTCCCTCCTTCCCCAAAAGCCCATTGTTAAAGCATTCTAAACAAACAGGACGGAAGCCTGGGCCCTTCACCAGTGCGGCAAGAGGACCCGGAGTCCTAATAGGAAACAGGCACCTGCTGCAGAAGGATTTTGTTCTGGGAGGCATCCCGAATGTGATTGACCTGAATTCCAGCCTCCGAGCCTGTGTGTGCAGAACTTTCCAGCAACAAAAGGCTGGATAGCGGACGGAGCAAAAGGATATGTGACGATCCTCTTCTTTGTTATGAGAGTGTTTGCGATCCATTCTCGGGAATATCTATTCACCTTTAATCCATGTCTGACCTCGCAACTGACTTCAGCAGGCGTGATTTCCAGGATGCAGAACAGCTGGAGAATTTATGAAGCGCAGAGAATGCCTCCTCTCTCTATGCCAGAGGCTGATGCTGTTCTTACAGTGACTATGAGGCTTAGTTATGTCCCATCAGGACTTCTTATCTTCAGAGATGAGGGGGCAGAAGCACCACCCATGATCTTTCAGGTCAAGGACTAGTCACTCCAAATGACCTTGGTAATGAGAAGGCCGGTGTCACATCACTTTCTCCTTTAGAGATGAGCTCATTGGGATGTAGCAGGCTGTCCACGATCTAGAGCTCAGAGAGGCCCTTCAGGCTGGCCTTTATCTCCACTTCTAAGACTGTGTTTCAGGCCATTTCATTCATTCATTCACTCACTCATTCATTCATTCACTCTCTCACTAGTAAATTTTTACAGATTCCCTCTATAGCACAGTCTAGAGCTGGGTGCCTGAGACACAGAACTTAATACAGAGTGATTCCTAGCCCCCAACCCCCAAATGATTGATCAGCACCTTGGAAATGAGCAGCGAAGTTAGCTGTTAAGTGTAATAATATACATTAATTATAATAAAATAATATACTATATATGATATGTAATAATTATAATAATATAATAGGTATAATACTATAACATGGCAAAACTGGGGGGGAGGGCTCAAGGGACGACTCCTTCAGGCCAGGTTTGGACACTGAGTTTGGTCCCCGGGACCCACACTATGGATAGAGAGAACCAGCTCCTGTAAGTTGTTCTCTGACCTTCACACAGTCCCAGTAGCAGGGCATCACTTACCCCAAAGAGAATATAACTTACAAAATTTTAAAGAATAATCTGGAAATAATGAAGGTGGTACCAAAGCCCTATTCAGAGGCCACACTGTATGCAAACTGTTATTTGAATTGTAAACAGTACAGCTCCTGCCAACTGATCCCTCATCTTGGCGGGGGGCATGGTACCCCACTGAATGTGCTAATGACAACAGTAGGAGGTGTCCTAAGCAGAAGCCCAAGGTGCTCCAACACTGCATTTAAATCTCTGAACCAAAGGATCTCATGGTCACGAGAATTTTTTTCAGTTTAGGAAATGGGGGTCCTGGAGCTTCAGGAACTCACGTGCTCCAAAGTCAGTTGAGACAGAATGGGAGATTGTCATGCTTGAGCTGCTTGGAGCCTGACCCAGCATCCATACAGAAGCACTCCCGACTCTTCCCAGAGGGGATTATCTCAGAGGGACCTCCCTTGGTCCAGAGCAAGAGGAGTTTCTGTACTGTAGCAAGGGTTATCAACCCAGAATTTATACATTTGTTGCCTCTCTGCTCAGTGGTTCATGATACATCTGAGGATCACAGCACACTAGGGTTCCATGATATATCAGGGGTCTACACAACGTCAGGGTTCACACAGCATCAGAGGTCCAATGATACACCAGGAAACCACAATGCATCAAGGGCCCGTGATCGATGAGGGGTCCATGCTGTATTAGCAATCCACACCACATCGTGTTCCAAGCTGCATCAGAGGACAACAGGTCCATGGACATCAGAGTTTCATGCACCACGAGACTGTGTATGCTCCACCAGGGGTCACAGTCACCACAGGGCGTTGTAGACTTCCTCAAGCTGGGTTTGAGTTTTGGTCTGTCTTATACTGAGTGTGTGGTTCCGTGACACCGGTCGCCTGTCCTTTCCCCTTCCCGTGGATGTTAGAAATAGGACAGAGAAGGCAGGTAGGCAGGCAGGCAGGCCACCAGCTTACAGAGGTGAAGGAAGGTTCTGATCCAGGAACTTCCCAGCTTCTCCTCTATGGACCCCGAATAAGTTATATAAGATCTTTCCTCAGTTTCCTCTCTGTGAGATGAACAAGTCACCAACCTACACCAGAACACAGTGAACACCACATGCCTCTGCCATCTGTGTGGATTTGTGTGGACATATTTAAGTATCTCTCTGGACAGAGGCTCTCATGGTTACATGGCACTTTGCGTGTTCCATGCCCTTATCTGATATGGTTCTGTAGATTTTTCTGCTTGCATTTCTTTATCCTTTTATAATGGTTTTTTTTTTTTTTTTTTTTTGTATGTGAGTCTGGCTCACATTGGATGGACATACATGTAGGTATTTTCAGAGGCCAAAGGAAGACATCAGGTACCCTGCTTTATCTCTTTCTGCCTTATTCCCTTGAGGCAAGGCCTCTTTTGAACCCTGGAACTAGACTGATGGCTCACAGATCACAGTGAGCCTCTTGTCTCTGTCCCCCAGAGCACTGAGCTTACAGGCATGACCACACCCAGTTTTCTATGTGGGTGCTGAGACCCAAACCTTAGGTGCTCACGTTTTTTTCACAGCAAGCGTTCTAACCTGAAGCCAATGTATCGCTTTCAGTTTCTTTTGTGATAGGCAAACTGATTTTATATAATGTGGGTACAGTGTGTAAGATGTGTTCATTCGATTAGTGATAAAATCAGGTTAATTAACATATCTTCCCCATCTTTGTGGTGATACCTTCCAAGGCCAATGTTATGAAGTTGAAAGTAGGGGAGAAGCTGCCAGATGCTGAGGAGGGAGGGAGGATGCTGGGAGAGGGGATTGCAGAGGTTGGCCAACCTCCTGGCAGTTCAGGACAGGAGAAGGAAGCTGCAGAGTCCCACTGCACTACAAGTGACCACGGTCCAGTCCACCCTAATGTGTCGTCTTTCCGAGCAGCTGACTGTCAACACCCTTCTTTCCCCCTCAAACCTGACCACTAACGGTGAGCATGCCAGTCCCTAAGTACCATTTGGAAACGACACTGTCTTATCATTTCTAGTCCCTGGCCTCCAGAGCCAATCTCTTAATTGGGATTGTTGTGCTTTCTGATTGGAACGTGCAGCTGCCTGACTGCTTGATTGGCAGGAATCCTCTTCCACCTGTGCTGGGGGAAGGCAGGCACTGTTACCAACTTGTGCTCTACATTAGAAACTTGGGATTCACCTACAGCAAACTCTCAACAAACAAGAGGGTAAACTTCCGGTTGCTAGAGGCTCTGCCCATTTTTTCCCCCCCGAAAGGTTGAAGGGAGGAAGGTTGGGAGGAGGCTTGCTTAATCCCCGCTGGAACTGCCAGTCTCCTGCAGCCAGGGTTTGCCAACCCTGATGGTCTCACCTCTTCTACTTTACAGTGCTGTTCCACACGCCCACTAAAAGCAAGCATTGCTCTCCCAGCAAAATGACTGTATTCTGCAGAATGCACCAGTAATTAACCTTCCAAAGTTACCTCTCAGATGACTTGTGGATGTTGGTTGCTGGGTAGGGTGGCCACCCACTCTTCCTCTGTTCATAGCTGCAGAGCCCTGTGTGGTGGTTCTGTGTTTTCATTTGCCTGTATATTTTGACTTTTTATGAATTGATTCCATTGGACGGCGCTAATTGGGAGCAAGTGAGATGTGAGATGATTTCAGCTGAAGTTTTTGTCAACAGCCTGCACAGTACAAAGATGAGGAGCAGACCCTACTGGCCCAACTCTGTGAGCATACTCTATGTTCCAAGCCATCACCTCTTTTAATTTTTAAAGCAAGTTGAGTTCAACTGTGCACTCCTCCCATGGTCGGATTTGCAAATAGACTTTGGAAAACGTCTCATGTTGGGTTGGTTATCTATTATTAATATGTTGCCTGTCAATTGTCTATTGACTGCCTATGTATTATCTATCATCTATCTGTTAGTTATCTATGTGTATATGTATCTTATGTATGTATAGATCATGGATCTTTCTACATATCTATTTCTAATTACTATCTACTTACCTATCAACCTAACTACTACATATGTACCTACCCACCCACCTACCTACTGTCTCCTTATCATCTATCTGTCTACTATCTATTTGTCTTCTATCTATCTGGCTACCTATTTATAATCTCTCCCTATTGTCTATCTTTTCTGTATGTATGTATATATATATATATATATATATATATATATACATGTATGTATTGATGTATCTATTTATCTATGTATTTATGTATATATGTATGTATGTATGTATGTATGTATGTATGTATGTATCTATCTATCTATCTATCTATCTATCTATCTATTATCTATCTGGTATATCCCACATCATACAGACATGGCCATCAGTTAATAAAGTCCACGTAGTTTATCAGCATTTTTCACACTGAATTGCCACAGAAGCCTATGCATCATGTAATACAAAAGGGACTATGATGTGGGACTCTGGTGTCTTATTTTGCCTACAAAGTACATGGTTTTGTTTAACATGGTATGAAGATGTATAGATGATTTGGTACAATTATTAATGCTACCTGGGTCTGCAGTCCTTGACCACTCCACCATCATGCTGTGAAAAGTCTCCCCCTGAGTTGAGTCCTTCTCCAACAGGATCATCTGTTTTCACCTGCATGCCTCCCTGCTAAGAAAACAAAGAACCTTCTTTGTGAACTCTGGTTATTTCTGCTGGCCACATACTCCTCTCTGCAAAGCAGGAGAGCTTCTCAGTTTCTGCTTCTCTTTGTTGTGGATCTACTGGAAAGAAAGGAGAAGCTACACTATCCACAGCTCTTTCCTCTCCTCTCCTCTCCTCTCCTCTCCTCTCCTCTCCTCTCCTCTCCTCTCCTCTCCTCTCCTCTCCTCTCCTCTCCTCTCCTCTCCTCTCCTTCTCCCTCCTCCCTGTCCCTCCTCCCCCCTCCCTCCTCCCTCCCTCCCTTCTTCTTTCCTCTTCCTTCCTTCCTTCCTTCCTTCCATCTTTTCTCCCTTCTTTCCTTCTTCCTTCCTTCTTTTTCTTCTTTCCTTTGTGGTGAGTATGTGTATGCCACGGCATGTGCATACGTGTTCACATTATGAGGATGCATGTGTACATACATCCATGTGTGTGTTCATCAGTGTGGAGACCAGAGGACAACTTCAGGGCTCATTCCTCAGGCTTCCTCAATATTTGTCTTTTTGAGACAGGGTCTCTCACTTGTCTGGAAATCACCAGTAGACTACACTAGCTGGTCAGGGAGCCCAGAGATCTGTATCACATCTCCAGTTTGGATTACAAGTGTGTGTTGCCACACCTGGCTCTTTCCTTTTTTTTTTTCCTCTTCCTTCTTTTATTTTTTGGTAGCTCTGGTCACGTTTTAGATCCTCCTGAAGAACACGTTACAAATTGACGTAGCAAATGCTCCCCCTCCCTTCTTTGATCAGGAAGTGAACACAGTGAAGCCTCCCTGCCACACTCCCAGGGAATGCTGTTTTTCTGCCCAGCACAGGGCTGGTTAAGAGCAGGGCTTTAGCCGATGGCAGTTTGTAGAGCTCTTGGGCTGTGAGCACAGATGCTCTGAACGTCATGGCAGCTGATTGAAGTCCAATACTCAGTTTATAGTTGGTACTAACCGATCAAAATCCCAGAGGGATCTTCTAAGATCTCCGGATTCCTGGCCACACCAGTTCTGTGGGACTGTCATGGGATCTGGTTCAGGAGCTAAACAAAGCACAGGCACCATGCCTGGCAGGAGGATGACACTCAGGGACATCCCAGAACAATTGTCCTTTTTCTTGTTATCAACATGGCTGGACAAAAATTAACATTGTTACCCATGAAAGGGGAAATAAAACAGAGAGCCTTGGTCAAGTGCCCAGGGACAGAACACCTTCACTCCCCGAAAGTGATTGGCCAGGATGGTGATTTTTGTAGGAAAATGTTATACAAAAAACTAACAAGATTTGATATACTTGGAAGAAGGAAGGTGGCTTTTTTCCCCCCACTGCGACTCCATTTCTTGAGTGAATCACAGTCCCATACTGTGAAAGGTGACTCTGTCACCTCTGGGTGCCAGCGCTTGGATTGGCTTTGTCACCTCTGGACAAAGACTGCTGTTTTGCTGAATTAAAAATAAAGACATACTGGCAAACCCGAATTGAGTGGAGCAGACTGTTTTTAATATGTGCCTCACCCTTATCTGTACAACACATATGTAAGATAATGCCGTTGACTTGGTCAAGGAAATGAGATGCAGACCCTTAGCCTCCCTTCAGATGGAAGTCATGGGGAGGAGGAGCGGCAGCCAGGATGCAGAACCAAGGCACGGGCTGATAAGACAGAACAGCTGATTTCCCCACCTGGTCCAACATCAAGGAGTGAAGGCCCCAGTGGCCGCCCGACTGACTCTTCGGAAGGGACAGAATGCCCACAGATCTCTTGGAGCTACCACGCAAGTCATTAGATTTTAGCGGGACACAGGACTTGAAATATGCTTGTGTGTGCTTTCTGTGGATGGTCAGACTGAGGAAAGGAACCAACTCAAGATTAGCGACTGAGGAGAGACAGGACAGAGCACTCAGTCTGGTGTCCTCATGAGGGAAGGGCCCCCTTTAAATGTCAGGCTGTATTTTCCATAAGCACCCCCTTTCTTCTGTGACTTTACAAGTAATGTCTGCTCTTTTAGTTTTCAGGGAATCCAAATGGGCTAAATTTAAGTATATTCAGGGGAATAGCCCACACTGAACCCACCGAGGCAGCCCAACTGAAGGGACAGAGGGCGGATCCAAGAGCACCCGGTCGTGGTCCTCTCAATCTTGGGCCATAGGAATCCATTAAGTAACAGAATGTTCCGTCTACAGATACACATGGAGGAATTGAAAATCGTGAATACCAAGAGACTATTTCCGAGAAGCCACCGCCAGTGATGTAGCTCAGTCTTCAGCCCCCTCTCTCTTTCTCTCTCT